>NW_028273789.1:0-58235 GCF_024610735.1 Ursus americanus | reverse complement strand
CGAGCCGATTCGGGGCCCAACGCGCCCGTTCGGTGTCCCCTGGGGCGCCCCCGCCGGTCCCCAGGGCCGCGGGGGGGGGTCACGTGACCTTCCCCGAACAGGAAGTGGCCCCTGGGGGGGTGACGTGACCCCCGCCGGACCGGAATTGCCCCGCCGGCCGCCATCTTGGATCCGGGGGGCGGCCATCTTGGCGCGGGGGGCGGTTCCCGAGCCGATTCGGGGCCCAACGCGCCCGTTCGGGGGCCCCTGGGGCGCCCCCGCCGGTCCCCAGGGCCCCGGGGGGGGTCACGTGACCTCCCCCGAACCGGAAGTGGCCCCTGGGGGGGTCACGTGACCCCCGCCGGACCGGAAGTGCCCCGCCGGCCGCCATCTTGGATCCGGGGGGCGGCCATCTTGGCGCGGGGGGCGGTTCCCGAGCCGATTCGGGGCCCAACGAGCCCGTTCGGGGTCCCCTGGGGCGCCCCCGCCGGTCCCCAGGGCCGCGGGGGGGGGTCACGTGACCTCCCCCGAACCGGAAGTGGCCCCTGGGGGGGTCACGTGACCCCCGCCGGACCGGAAGTGCCCCGCCGGCCGCCATCTTGGATCCGGGGGGCGGCCATCTTGGCGCTGGGGCGGTTCCCGAGCCGAAACGGGGCCCAACGTGCCCGTTCGGGGGCCCCTGGGGCGCCCCCGCCGGTCCCCAGGGCCCCGGGGGGGGTCACGTGACCTCCCCCGAACCGGAAGTGGCCCCTGGGGGGGTCACGTGACCCCCGCCGGACCGGAAGTGCCCCGCCGGCCGCCATCTTGGATCCCGGGGGCGGCCATCTTGGCGCGGGGGGCGGTTCCCGAGCCGATTCGGGGCCCAACGCGCCCGTTCGGGGGCCCCTGGGGCGCCCCCGCCGGTCCCCAGGGCCGCGGGGGGGGGTCACGTGACCTCCCCCGAACCGGAAGTGGCCCCTGGGGGGGTCACGTGACCCCCGCCGGGCCGGAAGTGCCCCGCCGGCCGCCATCTTGGATCCCGGGGGCGTCCATCTTGGCGCGGGGGGCGGTTCCCAAGCCGATTCGGGGCCCAACGCGCCCGTTCGGGGGCCCCTTGGGGGGCCCGCCGGTCCCCAGGGCCCCGGGGGGGTCACGTGACCTCCCCCGAACCGGAAGTGGCCCCTGGGGGGGTCACGTGACCCCCGCCGGACCGGAAGTGCCCCGCCGGCCGCCATCTTGGATCCCGGGGGCGGCCATCTTGGCGCGGGGGGCGGTTCCCGAGCCGATTCGGGGCCCAACGAGCCCGTTCGGGGACCCCTGGGGCGCCCCCCGCCGGTCCCCAGGGCCCCGGGGGGGTCACGTGACCTCCCCCGAACCGGAAGTGGCCCCTGGGGGGGTCACGTGACCCCCGCCGGACCGGAAGTGCCCCGCCGGCCGCCATCTTGGATCCCGGGGGCGGCCATCTCGGCGCGGGGGCGGTTCACGACCCGGCTCGGGCCTTACGAGCCCATTCGGGGTGCCCCCACGGCTTCCGTGACCCCCGCTAGATGCATAATTGTCCAATAATGAGATCAGCCTGCTTAGGAGAATGTGAAGAAAGAGATCTAGTCAGTTCTGCATTAGCGAGTAAGTTGATTCTGGTTTCCAGAGAATTGTTGCAAATTTTAATCCCCTGTAATTTATACTCTATATTACTGAGAAACGTGCTACCTGTGTCAGGTCACGTGTTGCCACATTGCGGATTCTTTTTTCCCCATTCGTTTGGAATCAACCTCCCCATTTACTGGCAGATATTCCATAGATGATGTTGAAGAGAGTCCTTTCAGCTAGTTGTGTCAGTTATTTGAAATACACTTCCACTTATATACCTACCTTCAAAGGGGTAGAAATTATCTGCCCTGACCTAGGAGATCAATACATGGCTTAAATGTTTCATGGATATCTAGCTGAATTTTCCATTTTATTTTTGGGATCCAGAGAATCACTTTCTGCAGGTGAGAATAGCACAAGCCTAACCTGTTCATATACGTACAGAAGTGCACACGTGCATGCATAATACTAACATAGAACCTTAATTGAAGAGAGGTGAGGCTGGGGGGGGGGCCTGGTGGCTCCATTGGTTAAGGGGCTGGCTCCTGATTTTGGCTCAGGTCATGATCTCAGGTCATGGGATCACCCCATCTAGGGCTCTGTGCTCAGCGGGGAGTCTGCTGGAGATTTCTGTCTCTGTCTCCCTCTGCCCCTCCTCTTTCTCTCTCTCCCTTAAATAAATAAATCTTAAAAATAAAAAAGAAAAGGAATAAAGCCAAAGTGTGCATGTGCATGAATGTGTGTTTGTGTGTGTGTGTGTGTGTGTGTGTGTGTGTGTGTGTGTGTGTGTGTCTTCTAGGGCTTTCCTAATGTAGAATCCTCCTATCTTCCACACTTGAGAGATATTTCTTAAATACCCAGCAATTCCCTGTAATAAGGGCCAACATGTTTTGTGTGCCTACTGTGTACCAGGCCAATGCTGAACGAGTTACAAGGATTACCTCATTTAAGAAAGTCATCTTGTGAGGTTGGTACAGTTCTTATTCCCAGATGTCAGATGAAAAGGCTCAAGCCTAGAGCTAGAACTTGCTTTCCAGAGTGACACTACTAACAAGTGCTGGAAGTGGAATGGCGATGCGGGCAGGAGGCTTCCAAAGCATACACTGCTGATCTGTTACCACATCCTGGGTCCCTGCAGCCTCTCAATGTGTGGAATTCAATAAATGATAAAGACGATGCTGAATCACAGGAATCCTTTCACCCTTAACTTTTGGTGGAAAATTCCAAGACATGAAGACTAGCTAGCAAACAAGTTCTCAGCATCAGAAAGAGGAAACAGAGGAAAAGGGCAAAAATAAATGTACAGTTTCGTTCACAGTTGTGATTTTAAGGGAAAAATAATGAAAGAAAATTCAGCATGTAATCTTACGTGTGATATTAGAAAATAAAGATGACTGGCATTACTAACTAGAAAGTCATGTCATTAGTCAGAAGGACTTACCCTATTCTATTGTCTTTACCTTGTTAAAGGGGGGGAAAGGTCCCTAATAGAATAAACAGATTATACTACAAAAAGCAAACATACAAGGATGGCTGAAAATAAAATGACTAATTTTCATCTCTCAAAAAAAACCCCCACAAAACAGAACAAATATATAACCCTGCCCCCAATGTTCATTCGCCAGAGCACTCTCTTCTTTGTGAAGATTGTGTCTCCCAGGCAGCTGTCCTGACTTGGGTTTGAATAAAACTCTCTTTCTTTCTCTCTAAGATGTTTTAAAAGGTTCATTCATTTAGTGTCGACAATAACACTATGTTTTCTTTTTAAGTGAAAAATAAATGTTCCTGGTTCACAACTGCGACAGCACTGGAGGATGGCTGTTCCTTCTGGCCCCTTCCCTGTAGAACCAAGCATGTGTATATAGATTCCAGCACAAATGGGCTCATCCTAGAAGGATGCTTTGAAGGTCTGAGAAGCACTATCCACTCCATGGGTGAGACAAGAAGGCAAAGCTATTCCCACTTGGAACATTCCTTCTGGGGCTTAAAATTGCCTTGGAAATGCATGAAAGCATTGCGTTTCCTAAAGCCCAAGGCTGGAACAGTCTGAGAGCAGCTGACCTTGCCAGGAACCAGGCACACCCCTGCAAGGAGGGTTGGTGCAGAAGGGAAGGGACAGGGCTCTGAGGGTGGTCTGCAGCTAGAGGGGTCCGTGGAAGGGGCCGTGGTGTGTGTGTGTGTGTGTGTGTGTGTGTGTGTGTGTTGGGGCCCTGCCCACGATCCCACTCACGCCTGCGCAGGGCACTGCGCCAAGGAGGTGCCTCCTTGACCCCCTGCGCTCCCAGAGTTGCGAGTCAGTGGGGCGGGTTTCCCGGCATTCAAGGGGCTGGAAGCACCACACTCCCCAACCAACCGTGTGGGGGAGGAGCTACGTCTCTATGGGCGGACCCAGAGCAGCCGAGGACGCAGACCGGGGAGCCAGAGAAGGGGAGCTCTGAGAGAGTCAACCTGTGGAGTTCCTGGCTGAGGGAGTGCGTGCTGTGTGTCGGGGTGGGGGTCTGGGAGTAGGGGGCACCCCGGGTGGGAGGTGAGGTTCTGGAAGGGCGTGTGGACAGAGTTCCTCATGGAGACTCAGGTGAGTTTTTTTTCCCTTGCAAGTCTCTTCTGCCCAGTCTCCGTCAACTGGCCTTATGCCCCAGACCCAGGAACTCCAGGGCGCCCGCTCAGCAGAGCTTTTGTGGGATGGGTTGCAGACATTCCAGGGTTTCCCGTGTTCCCCAGGAAGAGCGAGAGTAAGGACCGCACAGTCCCCAACTTCAGTGGGGTGCCCCCTGTCCCCTGACACAGTGCAGGTAATGGACCTTGAGCAGTACCCCGAGTTCAGCAGGGTGTTCCCTGTTCCCTCAGGCACAGGTGTGGTGGTAAGAAGCCCCAGAACCGTTTGGGGGCTTCAGCATTGTGTGCCCTGTCTCCCAGGGACCGTGGGAATGGGCTGTGAAGATAATTACTACTTAAAGAAACAAGTCTGTGTTTCCCCTTCTCCCAGAAACGGCAGCAGCTGTGCAGGCTTTAGGTCCGAGGAGCTGCCTTCTCCCCAGCTGACAGCACTTCTCTGGCTCCACGAGACCCAAGGTTTTAAACGTCTGCATCTGAGTCAGTGAGGCCTCTTGCCACAGGACGCCAGCATTCAGAGAAAGCTGCAGGTCCGTTTGGGGAAATGGCATCTCCACGTCAGGACTGGAGGTAAAACCTCTCATTAACCCACCATCTCCTGGGCTTTGCTCTTTGCTCTAGTTGAGCCATGAAGTAAAACTGAAGTAGTACTTGTCAGCGTTCTGGATTTGCTGAAAGAGGTACTTAGTTTCTGAGCAGGGAGAACGTTGCAGGGCATCCCATTTTCCCTGTTCCTTTATTGCTTATGAATGTATTTTGAACAGCTGTTTCCTAGAAACACTCTTTTATTAGAAAGGGAAGGTGAGATTTACTCTTTGTGTATTTTTAAGATCTACTTTATTCCTCATCTCACAGTGTTTATTCTGTTGGGCCTAAGATGTGGTTGAGAAGCCACCATTTAGAGTTAGGTGGCTTTTTTGTCGTCAGATACAGATTTGGATGATGCCTTGTCCTATATCAAAGGTGATGTTTCATCACTGATTCGTCTTTTCATCCAAAGAGTTACAATGAGGGTCGAGGGAAAATTCAACATGATTCAAAGCAGCCTTTTCCTGTTTAAAAGTTGAGCTTGACTATCTAGCTTTACTAGATGTATCATCTCGGTATTTTGAAGTGCCATATTCTCTCTGTCGTTTCTTTGGTGGTGGAGTCAGAAGGAGAGTCTCTGGGAATTCCTCTGGATAGAGGCACGCCGGTGGCTTCAGGGGGCTTGGCGTCGGGAGCCCTGGGCGGAGTTCTGGAACTGCTTGCCCGATGCTGGGTGAGTCAGGTTATCCCACAGAGTTTCTGTTTCCTCCTTATGAGATTGCTGGAAGGTGACATAAGTCAAGCAGAGAAAGGCAATGATCATACAGTTTCACTCATTTATGGAACATAAGAAATAGCAGGGAGATCAGTAGGAGAAGGAAGGGAAGAATGAATGAGGAGCTTCACAGAAGGGGGAATGAATCACAAAAGACTATGGACTCTGGGAAACAAACTGAGGGCTTCAGAGGGGGAGGGTGGTGGTTGATTGGGATAGGCCACTGATGGGTATTAAGGAGGGCACGTATTGCATGGAGCCCTGGGTGTTAGCCGTAAACAAGGAATCATGGAACACTCCATCAAAAACTAATGATGTGGTGTATGGTGACTCACATAACATAATTAAAAAATTTAAAAAAAAGAAATTGCTGGAGGGTCATCTCTATGGAAAGGCTTTTTACACAGAAACTGTTCTGCCTAAGGAAGAGTAACTAAACATGATGTGATTTGGGCTGTATTATTCTGTAAATAATTTTAAAACTCCCTGTCCTAGGGATACGATATGTTATTGCACGCAGAGGCCTGAGAAAGCTGCAATGAAAGCTTGAGATCTCAGAGCACATTCGTGTTCCATGGATACGTCACTGAACGGTTTGCACAGGTAGGCAGGTAAGTGGAGAGAAATATGACAGAAGGGGAGAGAAGGTGTGAACCATTCATTAGGTAGCCTTCTCCCCTTCTCAGGAAAGCCTTGGGCCAGTGTCATTTTGGAAGAAGAGGGGGAATCCTGGAGCTTTGCAGCAGACAGGGGAGTTCCAGGTCTGGGTAGAGGTGACAGGGATCCCAGAGGAGAGCTGAGTGCATTCTGCAGCAGGGTGTGGGCAGGGCAAGCTCCAGGGGTGGCTGTGAGTCTCCCGTGTGACCGTTGTGACAGGTGAGGGCTGCGAGCAGGTTCCTGGCCGAGGACAGGTGAGGCACAGGTGGAGAGCTGGCCGAGCCCCTTCTTCAGGGCCACCGGCCTCACCAAACACACACAGTCTCATCGTCTGTCCCTGTCACTCCAATTCAGACTGTCAGAGTCGCCAGGCCGAGATGTTTGGTGGTGCTTCTTTCCTTGCATGCGTGCGAAGTTTCAAACCTGAGGTGACGGACGTGATGGGTCCTCAGAACATCTGTTACTCTTTTATTTCCTGCTCTACTTCCGATCGGTGAAGTGAATCGGACCTGCTAGTGGAAGGAGCTATCTGTGCGTTTTTATTTCCTAGTTTAATTAAACAATGGGAAAAGAGTCTTCTGAAATAGTAAAGGAATCCTTTCTGGGTGTTCATGTTTTTCTCTTCTGCGAGCCACATTCCGATATTAGAAATTATTTGTTAAAGTGAAACAGCCTCAGAGCTGTCACAGGGTTTGGTGGCCTTTGTGAGAGGGAGAAAGGGAGAAGGAGTGTAGGTTCTTTAGGAGGTTGGGGAGTGCCACATTGTGCTCCCAAAGGAAATGGAGCCTCCAGTCAGCCTTCCCGGGGCAGGGGTGGCGGGGGGGGGGCGGTGCTGCTTACCTGGAGGCCCATCCTGGGCTCTGGAAGCTTGACCTGGTGAGTCACTTGTGACTTGAGCTGGGGAATCGATGAAGAAAATAGAATGAATGCTGGGGGTTGCCTGTATCCTTTGGACTCAGACAACTCCAGGTAGCAAAGGAACTCTTCACCCCTGAGGCGTGTCGGGATCCCTGAGGGTGTGGGGTTTGCTTCACGGGCTGAGGTTCTGTCTTCATCCTTATCTGGACCGGAGCCATGTTGTCTGGCTGTGGAGATCCAGACCCTTAGGTGACCATGTCATCATCATCATTATCATTATTAGTATTAGTATTTTAACAAAGCAATAGAGACATTGACTTTGAGATAAAAATACTGCAAGGAACAACACAAGGTCAAATATATACGTGATGATTGAACTTGTGGTGTCTCTCACTGGTGTGGGTCTTGTAGGGCTGCCCAAATGAGGAAGATCAAGGAATTCTATGTGGATAGAAGTGTGCTGTGCACAGGGAGTGTTTTATTCCATCAGTTGACCTCTCTCTGAAGGGAAAATAGCGTGGTGTCTGGAGCTTGGTTTCTGATCGGAAGGACCGGGAGGCCAGTGAATGGAAAGAGCGGTGTTCATGTTGACATGGTGCTCGGTGCCCAGTGAGCGAAGGTCGGAAGCTTGGACTCAGAAGCGTTGGTGTTCAGGGAGGATGTTGTCTGAGTTTGCAGCACATCGAGTCACTTGGCTGGTCTGCCTGATCGGGCCAGTTTCTGCCTTTCTAAGGGCAGCTTGAAAGTGCAACCCTAGGGCATTTGCAGAGTGGTCTGCATGGAACCCCTGTGTGGGCCAGTGTGGATACAACCCAGGGAATTCCAGAGCTACCGATGAGCACGTCTGTGAGGCTGGAGTTTGCTTCTCCGTGACAAGGATTGAGCCGGAGTGCAAAGAAGTCTCTGGGTCTTAGGACTCACCGAGCGGGTCCCAGGCTGGCAGGGTGGTCGGATCAGATGTCTGTTTCCCAGGACCTTGGCCAGAGGGAGATTTGGACCCTGGGAAGCGTCTCTGCTCAGCTTTCTCGGGTGAGCACCTCCGGCAAGGGGAGGAAGCGTGTGTGCTCACCTGTCATCGAGGAAGGTGTCTGGTTTCAGGTTTCGTGTGCAGGTGGATTCCTCACGCGGCTCCCTTTCCTGATGGTGTTCGGGGTGCAGGAGGTGGGTGGGCCCCTTGTCCCGGGCATCCGGGCTGTGCAGGAGCCCTGGGGCACCTTTTCCCCTAGGGATTTGGAGCACGACACCGGGCGGGGGTCGGTGGTGAAGCCATCAGTTGGTGCCTCAGTTTCTTCCCTGCCGAGATGGAGTGGAGACTCTAAGTGCTATGGAAATAGAAAGCAGGAGACGGGGCTGGGGGTGCTGAAGGGGAGGTGGGGGTGGTGTTCGCTATTCATATAGGGGCCAGGTGGTACTTCACTAGGAGGGTGATACTTGAGTCAAGATCTAAAGAAGGTGAGTGAGATCACATCGAGAGCATTGTAAACTGAAGGGAAAGCATGTGCAAAGGCCCCAGGCAGGAGTATACCAGGTGTGCGCAGGAGCAGCAAGAAGGCCCTGTGGCCACGGCAGACAGCTTAGGACATGACCTCAGGGAGGTGACAGAGTGTAACAGAAAGTCATTGCAGGCCCGTGACCCCATGGGACCCTGTCTCACTGGGCCATCCTGGCTGCAGGGTTGAGAACAGGTGACAGAGGGTTGAAGATGGGCAAGGGAGGTCAATGATGACACTTTTCCAGGAACTCAGGCAAGAGATGGGCTCCAGTGTGGACCAGACAGGTGGCCTCGGAAGGAGCGGTTAGTCCTATGGTGGGTACGTCTTGAAGACGGAGCTCACCGGATTTGCCGACGGCTTAGATATCGGGGATGGGAGAAAGGAGGACCCGGGGTAACTCCCAGCTGTTGCGGGCTGTCCCGAGCGAGGGAAGGAGAAGGTTTCTGGGGGTAGGAGGTAGTCCGTGTGCCGCATGCTGAGGAAGGTGCCTCTCCCGGTGGATCTGCTGAGGTTTGTGTCCGGGAGAACCTTTCACGTGTCCTCCCTCAGCAACGTTCAAGTACAAGTATCCCCCACTTTTTAAAAGTTCATGGGAAGACACTTGGCTTTTTGAAAAGATCTCCGTTATTACCTGGTTTCACTAACGGGAAGAAACCGGAAGAGGATTTTCCTCTTATGAAAAAAGTCAAACAGCGAGCATCGCGTTCAGCATCTGTTTTGGGGAGGAGCACGACAGAGGCAGCGTGCAGCCTAACCACCGCTTCCTGGGAACCGCTGTCTGCGTCCAGCCACCGGCACTTTGAATTGTGTCTGTGAGCGTCTGCTGTGCTTTATCTCCATTTATTTTCAGCATCCGTTAGGAGTTGTGTCCCGAGGCCTAGGAAAAGCCAAAGAGAAGTCATTTTTGGAGTCTGAGCGTGCTCACTCATTTTTCCATATAAATTAATGGTCATTCCTTCTTTACACCATTTCTGCTGTGAAACGTTTCCTAGGAGCACTGTACTTTCAAAGAGCAGGGGAACCTGTACCCCATCCTGCCGGGTTAGCTTTAGTCACCACGCTGCACAGAACATTCCATGACTATCAGATTTTCTCACTCAGACACTGCATCTTTGACCACCTTCACCCGCCCCCCCCCCGTTCCCCGCATCGGGCAGCCACCCATCTCTTCTCCCTGTCTGTGCATTCAGTATTTGTTTATTTCACGTGGAATGATCATGAGAGCATCTGGTATTTGTCTTTCTGTGTCTGAGTTACTTAGTAGAAGGCTCCCAAGGTCTATGTTTCTATGTGTGTTTATTGGGAATAATGCTGCAGTGACCATGGGAGTCCATCTGTCTTTTTGGGGTACTGTTTTTGTGCTCTCCAAATCAATACTCAGTAGAGCCATTACTGGGTCGTGTGGTAGTTGTATTTATTTCTCAGGAACCTCCATACCGTTTGTCACAGTGACCGCACCATTTCCATTCCCACCAACAGTGCACAGGTTCCCATTGTCTGCACACCCCCGACCACACCGGGTGTCTCTCTCTGGGACGATGCCGTTGCAACACATGTGAGGTGATAGCCGATTGTGGTTTTGACTTATGTCTCCTTGAGGATGATTAGTGATGTTGAAAAACTTTTTCTGTCTATATTGGCCACGTGTATACGATCACTGGAAAGGAAATATGCACAAAATCTCCGCGAATTAAAATATTTTCTTTATTCATTTGACAGAGATAGAGACAACCAGCGAGAGACACAACACAAGCAGGTGGAATGGGAGAGGAAGTAGCAGAGTTCCAGAGGAGACTGGGGGGCTCGATCCCAGAACGCCATCTTGATTCGGTGCCTAACGAGCCCGTTCGGGGGCCCCTGGGGCGCCCCCGCCGGTCCCCAGGGCCGCGGGGGGGGTCACGTGACCTCCCCCGAACCGGAAGTGGCGCCTGGGGGGGTCACGTGACCCCCGCCGTACCGGAAGTGCCCCGCCGGCCGCCATCTTGGATCCGGGGGGCGGCAATCTTGGCGCGGGGGGCGGTTCCCGAGCCGATTCGGGGCCCAACGCGCCCGTTCGGGGGCCCCTGGGGCGCCCCCGCCGGTCCCCAGGGTCGCGGGGGGGGTCACGTGACCTCCCCCGAACCGGAAGTGGCCCCTGGGGGGGTCACGTGACCCCCGCCGGACCGGAAGTGCCCCGCCGGCCGCCATCTTGGATCCCGGGGGCGGCCATCTTGGCGCGGGGGGCGGTTCCCGAGCCGATTCGGGGCCCAACGCGCCCGTTCGGTGGCCCCTGGGGCGCCCCCGCCGGTCCCCAGGGCCCCGGGGGGGGTCACGTGACCTCCCCCGAACCGGAAGTGGCCCCTGGGGGGGTCACGTGACCCCCGGCTGACCGGAAGTGCCCCGCCGGCCGCCATCTTGGATCCCGGGGGCGGCCATCTTGGCGCGGGGGGCGGTTCCCGAGCCGATTCGGGGCCCAACGCGCCCGTTCGGGGGCCCCTGGGGCGCCCCCGCCGGTCCCCAGGGCCCCGGGGGGGGTCACGTGACCTCCCCCGAACCGGAAGTGGCCCCTGGGGGGGTCACGTGACCCCCGCCGGACCGGAAGTGCCCCGCCGGCCGCCATCTTGTATCCGGAGGCGGCCATCTTGGCGCGGGGGCGGTTCCCGAGCCGATTCGGGGCCCAACGCGCCCGTTCGGGGACCCCTGGGGCGCCCCCGCCGGTCCCCAGGGCCGCGGGGGGGGTCAGGTGACCTCCCCCGAACAGGAAGTGGCCCCTGGGGGGGTCACGTGACCCCCGCCGGACCGGAAGTGCCCCGCCGGCCGCCATCTTGGATCCCGGGGGCGGCCATCTTGGCGCGGGGGGCGGTTCCCGAGCCGATTCGGGGCCCAACGAGCCCGTTCGGGGGCCCCTGGGGCGCCCCCGCCGGTCTCCAGGGCCGCGGGGAGGGTCACGTGACCTCCCCCGAACCGGAAGTGGCCCCTGGGGGGGTCACGTGACCCCCGCCGGACCGGAAGTGCCCCGCCGGCCGCCATCTTGGATCCGGGGGGCGGCCATCTTGGCGCGGGGGCGGTTCCCGAGCCGATTCGGGGCCCAACGCGCCCGATCGGGGGCCCCTGGGGCGCCCCCCGCCGGTCCCCAGGGCCGCGGGGGGGGTCACGTGACCTCCCCCGAACCGGAAGTGGCCCCTGGGGGGGTCACGTGACCCCCGCCGGACCGGAAGTGCCCCGCCGGCCGCCATCTTGGATCCGGGGGGCGGCCGTCTTGGCGCGGGGGCGGTTCCCGAGTCGATTCGGGGCCCAACGCGCCCGTTCGGGGGCCCCTGGGGCGCCCCCCGCCGGTCCCCAGGGCCGCGGGGGGGGGTCACGTGACCTCCCCCGAACCGGAAGTGGCCCCTGGGGGGGTCACGTGACCCCCGCCGGACCGGAAGTGCCCCGCCGGCCGCCATCTTGGATCCGGGGGGGCGGCCGTCTTGGCGCGGGGGGCGGTTCCCGAGCCGATTCGGGGCCCAACGCGCCCGTTCGGGGGCCCCTGGGGCGCCCCCCGCCGGTCCCCAGGGCCGCGGGGGGGGGGTCACGTGACCTCCCCCGAACCGGAAGTGGCCCCTGGGGGGGTCACGTGACCCCCGCCGGACCGGAAGTGCCCCGCCGGCCGCCATCTTGGATCCGGGGGGCGGCCATCTTGGCGCGGGGGGCGGTTCCCGAGCCGATTCGGGGCCCAACGCGCCCGTTCGGGGTCCCCTGGGGCGCCCCCCGCCGGTCCCCAGGGCCGCGGGGGGGGTCACGTGACCTCCCCCGAACCGGAAGTGGCCCCTGGGGGGGTCACGTGACCCCCGCCGGACCGGAAGTGCCACGCCGGCCGCCATCTTGGATCCGGGGGGGCGGCCATCTTGGCGCGGGGGCGGTTCCCGAGCCGATTCGGGGCCCAACGAGCCCGTTTGGGGGCCCCTGGGGCGCCCCCCGCCGGTCCCCAGGGCCGCGGGGGGGGTCACGTGACCTCCCCGAACCGGAAGTGGCCCCTGGGGGGGTCACGTGACCCCCGCCGGACCGGAAGTGCCCCGCCGGCCGCCATCTTGGATCCGGGGGGCGGCCATCTTGGCGCGGGGGGCGGTTCCCGAGCCGATTCGGGGCCCAACGAGCCCGTTCGGGGTCCCCTGGGGCGCCCCCGCCGGTCCCCAGGGCCGCGGGGGGGGTCACGTGACCTCCCCCGAACCGGAAGTGGCCCCTGGGGGGGTCACGTGACCCCCGCCGGACCGGAAGTGCCCCTCCGGCCGCCATCTTGGATCCCGGGGGCGGCCATCTTGGCGCTGGGGCGGTTCCCGAGCCGAAACGGGGCCCAACGTGCCCGTTCGGGGGCCCCTGGGGCGCCCCCGCCGGTCCCCAGGGCCCCGGGGGGGGTCACGTGACCTCCCCCGAACCGGAAGTGGCCCCTGGGGGGGTCACGTGACCCCCGCCGGACCGGAAGTGCCCCGCCGGCCGCCATCTTGGATCCCGGGGGCGGCCATCTTGGCGCGGGGGCGGTTCCCGAGCCGATTCGGGGCCCAACGCGCCCGTTCGGGGGCCCCTGGGGCGCCCCCCGCCGGTCCCCAGGGCCGCGGGGGGGGTCACGTGACCTCCCCCGAACCGGAAGTGGCCCCTGGGGGGGTCACGTGACCCCCGCCGGGCCGGAAGTGCCCCGCTGGCCGCCATCTTGGATCCCGGGGGCGTCCATCTTGGCGCGGGGGCGGTTCCCAAGCCGATTCGGGGCCCAACGCGCCCGTTCGGGGGCCCCTTGGGGGGCCCGCCGGTCCCCAGGGCCCCGGGGGGGGTCACGTGACCTCCCCCGAACCGGAAGTGGCCCCTGGGGGGGTCACGTGACCCCCGCCGGACCGGAAGTGCCCCGCCGGCCGCCATCTTGGATCCCGGGGGCGGCCATCTTGGCGCGGGGGCGGTTCCCGAGCCGATTCGGGGCCCAACGCTCCCGTTCGGGGACCCCTGGGGCGCCCCCGCCGGTCCCCAGGGCCCCGGGGGGGTCACGTGACCTCCCCCGAACCGGAAGTGGCCCCTGGGGGGGTCACGTGACCCCCGCCGGACCGGAAGTGCCCCGCCGGCCGCCATCTTGGATCCCGGGGGCGGCCATCTCGGCGCGGGGGCGGTTCACGACCCGGCTCGGGCCTTACGAGCCCATTCGGGGTGCCCCCACGGCTTCCGTGACCCCCGCTAGATGCATAATTGTCCAATAATGAGATCAGCCTGCTTAGGAGAATGTGAAGAAAGAGATCTAGTCAGTTCTGCATTAGCGAGTAAGTTGATTCTGGTTTCCAGAGAATTGTTGCAAATTTTAATCCCCTGTAATTTATACTCTATATTACTGAGAAACGTGCTACCTGTGTCAGGTCACGTGTTGCCACATTGCGGATTCTTTTTTCCCCATTCGTTTGGAATCAACCTCCCCATTTACTGGCAGATATTCCATAGATGATGTTGAAGAGAGTCCTTTCAGCTAGTTGTGTCAGTTATTTGAAATACACTTCCACTTATATACCTACCTTCAAAGGGGTAGAAATTATCTGCCCTGACCTAGGAGATCAATACATGGCTTAAATGTTTCATGGATATCTAGCTGAATTTTCCATTTTATTTTTGGGATCCAGAGAATCACTTTCTGCAGGTGAGAATAGCACAAGCCTAACCTGTTCATATACGTACAGAAGTGCACACGTGCATGCATAATACTAACATAGAACCTTAATTGAAGAGAGGTGAGGCTGGGGGGGGGGCCTGGTGGCTCCATTGGTTAAGGGGCTGGCTCCTGATTTTGGCTCAGGTCATGATCTCAGGTCATGGGATCACCCCATCTAGGGCTCTGTGCTCAGCGGGGAGTCTGCTGGAGATTTCTGTCTCTGTCTCCCTCTGCCCCTCCTCTTTCTCTCTCTCCCTTAAATAAATAAATCTTAAAAATAAAAAAGAAAAGGAATAAAGCCAAAGTGTGCATGTGCATGAATGTGTGTTTGTGTGTGTGTGTGTGTGTGTGTGTGTGTGTGTGTGTGTGTGTGTGTCTTCTAGGGCTTTCCTAATGTAGAATCCTCCTATCTTCCACACTTGAGAGATATTTCTTAAATACCCAGCAATTCCCTGTAATAAGGGCCAACATGTTTTGTGTGCCTACTGTGTACCAGGCCAATGCTGAACGAGTTACAAGGATTACCTCATTTAAGAAAGTCATCTTGTGAGGTTGGTACAGTTCTTATTCCCAGATGTCAGATGAAAAGGCTCAAGCCTAGAGCTAGAACTTGCTTTCCAGAGTGACACTACTAACAAGTGCTGGAAGTGGAATGGCGATGCGGGCAGGAGGCTTCCAAAGCATACACTGCTGATCTGTTACCACATCCTGGGTCCCTGCAGCCTCTCAATGTGTGGAATTCAATAAATGATAAAGACGATGCTGAATCACAGGAATCCTTTCACCCTTAACTTTTGGTGGAAAATTCCAAGACATGAAGACTAGCTAGCAAACAAGTTCTCAGCATCAGAAAGAGGAAACAGAGGAAAAGGGCAAAAATAAATGTACAGTTTCGTTCACAGTTGTGATTTTAAGGGAAAAATAATGAAAGAAAATTCAGCATGTAATCTTACGTGTGATATTAGAAAATAAAGATGACTGGCATTACTAACTAGAAAGTCATGTCATTAGTCAGAAGGACTTACCCTATTCTATTGTCTTTACCTTGTTAAAGGGGGGGAAAGGTCCCTAATAGAATAAACAGATTATACTACAAAAAGCAAACATACAAGGATGGCTGAAAATAAAATGACTAATTTTCATCTCTCAAAAAAAACCCCCACAAAACAGAACAAATATATAACCCTGCCCCCAATGTTCATTCGCCAGAGCACTCTCTTCTTTGTGAAGATTGTGTCTCCCAGGCAGCTGTCCTGACTTGGGTTTGAATAAAACTCTCTTTCTTTCTCTCTAAGATGTTTTAAAAGGTTCATTCATTTAGTGTCGACAATAACACTATGTTTTCTTTTTAAGTGAAAAATAAATGTTCCTGGTTCACAACTGCGACAGCACTGGAGGATGGCTGTTCCTTCTGGCCCCTTCCCTGTAGAACCAAGCATGTGTATATAGATTCCAGCACAAATGGGCTCATCCTAGAAGGATGCTTTGAAGGTCTGAGAAGCACTATCCACTCCATGGGTGAGACAAGAAGGCAAAGCTATTCCCACTTGGAACATTCCTTCTGGGGCTTAAAATTGCCTTGGAAATGCATGAAAGCATTGCGTTTCCTAAAGCCCAAGGCTGGAACAGTCTGAGAGCAGCTGACCTTGCCAGGAACCAGGCACACCCCTGCAAGGAGGGTTGGTGCAGAAGGGAAGGGACAGGGCTCTGAGGGTGGTCTGCAGCTAGAGGGGTCCGTGGAAGGGGCCGTGGTGTGTGTGTGTGTGTGTGTGTGTGTGTGTGTGTGTGTGTTTGGGGCCCTGCCCACGATCCCACTCACGCCTGCGCAGGGCACTGCGCCAAGGAGGTGCCTCCTTGACCCCCTGCGCTCCCAGAGTTGCGAGTCAGTGGGGCGGGTTTCCCGGCATTCAAGGGGCTGGAAGCACCACACTCCCCAACCAACCGTGTGGGGGAGGAGCTACGTCTCTATGGGCGGACCCAGAGCAGCCGAGGACGCAGACCGGGGAGCCAGAGAAGGGGAGCTCTGAGAGAGTCAACCTGTGGAGTTCCTGGCTGAGGGAGTGCGTGCTGTGTGTCGGGGTGGGGGTCTGGGAGTAGGGGGCACCCCGGGTGGGAGGTGAGGTTCTGGAAGGGCGTGTGGACAGAGTTCCTCATGGAGACTCAGGTGAGTTTTTTTTCCCTTGCAAGTCTCTTCTGCCCAGTCTCCGTCAACTGGCCTTATGCCCCAGACCCAGGAACTCCAGGGCGCCCGCTCAGCAGAGCTTTTGTGGGATGGGTTGCAGACATTCCAGGGTTTCCCGTGTTCCCCAGGAAGAGCGAGAGTAAGGACCGCACAGTCCCCAACTTCAGTGGGGTGCCCCCTGTCCCCTGACACAGTGCAGGTAATGGACCTTGAGCAGTACCCCGAGTTCAGCAGGGTGTTCCCTGTTCCCTCAGGCACAGGTGTGGTGGTAAGAAGCCCCAGAACCGTTTGGGGGCTTCAGCATTGTGTGCCCTGTCTCCCAGGGACCGTGGGAATGGGCTGTGAAGATAATTACTACTTAAAGAAACAAGTCTGTGTTTCCCCTTCTCCCAGAAACGGCAGCAGCTGTGCAGGCTTTAGGTCCGAGGAGCTGCCTTCTCCCCAGCTGACAGCACTTCTCTGGCTCCACGAGACCCAAGGTTTTAAACGTCTGCATCTGAGTCAGTGAGGCCTCTTGCCACAGGACGCCAGCATTCAGAGAAAGCTGCAGGTCCGTTTGGGGAAATGGCATCTCCACGTCAGGACTGGAGGTAAAACCTCTCATTAACCCACCATCTCCTGGGCTTTGCTCTTTGCTCTAGTTGAGCCATGAAGTAAAACTGAAGTAGTACTTGTCAGCGTTCTGGATTTGCTGAAAGAGGTACTTAGTTTCTGAGCAGGGAGAACGTTGCAGGGCATCCCATTTTCCCTGTTCCTTTATTGCTTATGAATGTATTTTGAACAGCTGTTTCCTAGAAACACTCTTTTATTAGAAAGGGAAGGTGAGATTTACTCTTTGTGTATTTTTAAGATCTACTTTATTCCTCATCTCACAGTGTTTATTCTGTTGGGCCTAAGATGTGGTTGAGAAGCCACCATTTAGAGTTAGGTGGCTTTTTTGTCGTCAGATACAGATTTGGATGATGCCTTGTCCTATATCAAAGGTGATGTTTCATCACTGATTCGTCTTTTCATCCAAAGAGTTACAATGAGGGTCGAGGGAAAATTCAACATGATTCAAAGCAGCCTTTTCCTGTTTAAAAGTTGAGCTTGACTATCTAGCTTTACTAGATGTATCATCTCGGTATTTTGAAGTGCCATATTCTCTCTGTCGTTTCTTTGGTGGTGGAGTCAGAAGGAGAGTCTCTGGGAATTCCTCTGGATAGAGGCACGCCGGTGGCTTCAGGGGGCTTGGCGTCGGGAGCCCTGGGCGGAGTTCTGGAACTGCTTGCCCGATGCTGGGTGAGTCAGGTTATCCCACAGAGTTTCTGTTTCCTCCTTATGAGATTGCTGGAAGGTGACATAAGTCAAGCAGAGAAAGGCAATGATCATACAGTTTCACTCATTTATGGAACATAAGAAATAGCAGGGAGATCAGTAGGAGAAGGAAGGGAAGAATGAATGAGGAGCTTCACAGAAGGGGGAATGAATCACAAAAGACTATGGACTCTGGGAAACAAACTGAGGGCTTCAGAGGGGGAGGGTGGTGGTTGATTGGGATAGGCCACTGATGGGTATTAAGGAGGGCACGTATTGCATGGAGCCCTGGGTGTTAGCCGTAAACAAGGAATCATGGAACACTCCATCAAAAACTAATGATGTGGTGTATGGTGACTCACATAACATAATTAAAAAATTTAAAAAAAAGAAATTGCTGGAGGGTCATCTCTATGGAAAGGCTTTTTACACAGAAACTGTTCTGCCTAAGGAAGAGTAACTAAACATGATGTGATTTGGGCTGTATTATTCTGTAAATAATTTTAAAACTCCCTGTCCTAGGGATACGATATGTTATTGCACGCAGAGGCCTGAGAAAGCTGCAATGAAAGCTTGAGATCTCAGAGCACATTCGTGTTCCATGGATACGTCACTGAACGGTTTGCACAGGTAGGCAGGTAAGTGGAGAGAAATATGACAGAAGGGGAGAGAAGGTGTGAACCATTCATTAGGTAGCCTTCTCCCCTTCTCAGGAAAGCCTTGGGCCAGTGTCATTTTGGAAGAAGAGGGGGAATCCTGGAGCTTTGCAGCAGACAGGGGAGTTCCAGGTCTGGGTAGAGGTGACAGGGATCCCAGAGGAGAGCTGAGTGCATTCTGCAGCAGGGTGTGGGCAGGGCAAGCTCCAGGGGTGGCTGTGAGTCTCCCGTGTGACCGTTGTGACAGGTGAGGGCTGCGAGCAGGTTCCTGGCCGAGGACAGGTGAGGCACAGGTGGAGAGCTGGCCGAGCCCCTTCTTCAGGGCCACCGGCCTCACCAAACACACACAGTCTCATCGTCTGTCCCTGTCACTCCAATTCAGACTGTCAGAGTCGCCAGGCCGAGATGTTTGGTGGTGCTTCTTTCCTTGCATGCGTGCGAAGTTTCAAACCTGAGGTGACGGACGTGATGGGTCCTCAGAACATCTGTTACTCTTTTATTTCCTGCTCTACTTCCGATCGGTGAAGTGAATCGGACCTGCTAGTGGAAGGAGCTATCTGTGCGTTTTTATTTCCTAGTTTAATTAAACAATGGGAAAAGAGTCTTCTGAAATAGTAAAGGAATCCTTTCTGGGTGTTCATGTTTTTCTCTTCTGCGAGCCACATTCCGATATTAGAAATTATTTGTTAAAGTGAAACAGCCTCAGAGCTGTCACAGGGTTTGGTGGCCTTTGTGAGAGGGAGAAAGGGAGAAGGAGTGTAGGTTCTTTAGGAGGTTGGGGAGTGCCACATTGTGCTCCCAAAGGAAATGGAGCCTCCAGTCAGCCTTCCCGGGGCAGGGGTGGCGGGGGGGGGCGGTGCTGCTTACCTGGAGGCCCATCCTGGGCTCTGGAAGCTTGACCTGGTGAGTCACTTGTGACTTGAGCTGGGGAATCGATGAAGAAAATAGAATGAATGCTGGGGGTTGCCTGTATCCTTTGGACTCAGACAACTCCAGGTAGCAAAGGAACTCTTCACCCCTGAGGCGTGTCGGGATCCCTGAGGGTGTGGGGTTTGCTTCACGGGCTGAGGTTCTGTCTTCATCCTTATCTGGACCGGAGCCATGTTGTCTGGCTGTGGAGATCCAGACCCTTAGGTGACCATGTCATCATCATCATTATCATTATTAGTATTAGTATTTTAACAAAGCAATAGAGACATTGACTTTGAGATAAAAATACTGCAAGGAACAACACAAGGTCAAATATATACGTGATGATTGAACTTGTGGTGTCTCTCACTGGTGTGGGTCTTGTAGGGCTGCCCAAATGAGGAAGATCAAGGAATTCTATGTGGATAGAAGTGTGCTGTGCACAGGGAGTGTTTTATTCCATCAGTTGACCTCTCTCTGAAGGGAAAATAGCGTGGTGTCTGGAGCTTGGTTTCTGATCGGAAGGACCGGGAGGCCAGTGAATGGAAAGAGCGGTGTTCATGTTGACATGGTGCTCGGTGCCCAGTGAGCGAAGGTCGGAAGCTTGGACTCAGAAGCGTTGGTGTTCAGGGAGGATGTTGTCTGAGTTTGCAGCACATCGAGTCACTTGGCTGGTCTGCCTGATCGGGCCAGTTTCTGCCTTTCTAAGGGCAGCTTGAAAGTGCAACCCTAGGGCATTTGCAGAGTGGTCTGCATGGAACCCCTGTGTGGGCCAGTGTGGATACAACCCAGGGAATTCCAGAGCTACCGATGAGCACGTCTGTGAGGCTGGAGTTTGCTTCTCCGTGACAAGGATTGAGCCGGAGTGCAAAGAAGTCTCTGGGTCTTAGGACTCACCGAGCGGGTCCCAGGCTGGCAGGGTGGTCGGATCAGATGTCTGTTTCCCAGGACCTTGGCCAGAGGGAGATTTGGACCCTGGGAAGCGTCTCTGCTCAGCTTTCTCGGGTGAGCACCTCCGGCAAGGGGAGGAAGCGTGTGTGCTCACCTGTCATCGAGGAAGGTGTCTGGTTTCAGGTTTCGTGTGCAGGTGGATTCCTCACGCGGCTCCCTTTCCTGATGGTGTTCGGGGTGCAGGAGGTGGGTGGGCCCCTTGTCCCGGGCATCCGGGCTGTGCAGGAGCCCTGGGGCACCTTTTCCCCTAGGGATTTGGAGCACGACACCGGGCGGGGGTCGGTGGTGAAGCCATCAGTTGGTGCCTCAGTTTCTTCCCTGCCGAGATGGAGTGGAGACTCTAAGTGCTATGGAAATAGAAAGCAGGAGACGGGGCTGGGGGTGCTGAAGGGGAGGTGGGGGTGGTGTTCGCTATTCATATAGGGGCCAGGTGGTACTTCACTAGGAGGGTGATACTTGAGTCAAGATCTAAAGAAGGTGAGTGAGATCACATCGAGAGCATTGTAAACTGAAGGGAAAGCATGTGCAAAGGCCCCAGGCAGGAGTATACCAGGTGTGCGCAGGAGCAGCAAGAAGGCCCTGTGGCCACGGCAGACAGCTTAGGACATGACCTCAGGGAGGTGACAGAGTGTAACAGAAAGTCATTGCAGGCCCGTGACCCCATGGGACCCTGTCTCACTGGGCCATCCTGGCTGCAGGGTTGAGAACAGGTGACAGAGGGTTGAAGATGGGCAAGGGAGGTCAATGATGACACTTTTCCAGGAACTCAGGCAAGAGATGGGCTCCAGTGTGGACCAGACAGGTGGCCTCGGAAGGAGCGGTTAGTCCTATGGTGGGTACGTCTTGAAGACGGAGCTCACCGGATTTGCCGACGGCTTAGATATCGGGGATGGGAGAAAGGAGGACCCGGGGTAACTCCCAGCTGTTGCGGGCTGTCCCGAGCGAGGGAAGGAGAAGGTTTCTGGGGGTAGGAGGTAGTCCGTGTGCCGCATGCTGAGGAAGGTGCCTCTCCCGGTGGATCTGCTGAGGTTTGTGTCCGGGAGAACCTTCCACGTGTCCTCCCTCAGCAACGTTCAAGTACAAGTATCCCCCACTTTTTAAAAGTTCATGGGAAGACACTTGGCTTTTTGAAAAGATCTCCGTTATTACCTGGTTTCACTAACGGGAAGAAACCGGAAGAGGATTTTCCTCTTATGAAAAAAGTCAAACAGCGAGCATCGCGTTCAGCATCTGTTTTGGGGAGGAGCACGACAGAGGCAGCGTGCAGCCTAACCACCGCTTCCTGGGAACCGCTGTCTGCGTCCAGCCACCGGCACTTTGAATTGTGTCTGTGAGCGTCTGCTGTGCTTTATCTCCATTTATTTTCAGCATCCGTTAGGAGTTGTGTCCCGAGGCCTAGGAAAAGCCAAAGAGAAGTCATTTTTGGAGTCTGAGCGTGCTCACTCATTTTTCCATATAAATTAATGGTCATTCCTTCTTTACACCATTTCTGCTGTGAAACGTTTCCTAGGAGCACTGTACTTTCAAAGAGCAGGGGAACCTGTACCCCATCCTGCCGGGTTAGCTTTAGTCACCACGCTGCACAGAACATTCCATGACTATCAGATTTTCTCACTCAGACACTGCATCTTTGACCACCTTCACCCGCCCCCCCCCCCGTTCCCCGCATCGGGCAGCCACCCATCTCTTCTCCCTGTCTGTGCATTCAGTATTTGTTTATTTCACGTGGAATGATCATGAGAGCATCTGGTATTTGTCTTTCTGTGTCTGAGTTACTTAGTAGAAGGCTCCCAAGGTCTATGTTTCTATGTGTGTTTATTGGGAATAATGCTGCAGTGACCATGGGAGTCCATCTGTCTTTTTGGGGTACTGTTTTTGTGCTCTCCAAATCAATACTCAGTAGAGCCATTACTGGGTCGTGTGGTAGTTGTATTTATTTCTCAGGAACCTCCATACCGTTTGTCACAGTGACCGCACCATTTCCATTCCCACCAACAGTGCACAGGTTCCCATTGTCTGCACACCCCCGACCACACCGGGTGTCTCTCTCTGGGACGATGCCGTTGCAACACATGTGAGGTGATAGCCGATTGTGGTTTTGACTTATGTCTCCTTGAGGATGATTAGTGATGTTGAAAAACTTTTTCTGTCTATATTGGCCACGTGTATACGATCACTGGAAAGGAAATATGCACAAAATCTCCGCGAATTAAAATATTTTCTTTATTCATTTGACAGAGATAGAGACAACCAGCGAGAGACACAACACAAGCAGGTGGAATGGGAGAGGAAGTAGCAGAGTTCCAGAGGAGACTGGGGGGCTCGATCCCAGAACGCCATCTTGATTCGGTGCCTAACGAGCCCGTTCGGGGGCCCCTGGGGCGCCCCCTCCGGTCCCCAGGGCCGCGGGGGGGGTCACGTGACCTCCCCCGAACCGGAAGTGGCGCCTGGGGGGGTCACGTGACCCCCGCCGTACCGGAAGTGCCGCGCCGGCCGCCATCTTGGATCCGGGGGGCGGCCATCTTGGCGCGGGGGGCGGTTCCCGAGCCGATTCGGGGCCCAACGCGCCCGTTCGGGGGCCCCTGGGGCGCCCCCGCCGGTCCCCAGGGCCCCGGGGGGGGTCACGTGACCTCCCCCGAACCGGAAGTGGCCCCTGGGGGGGTCACGTGACCCCCGCCGGACCGGAAGTGCCCCGCCGGCCGCCATCTTGGATCCCGGGGGCGGCCATCTTGGCGCGGGGGCGGTTCCCGAGCCGATTCGGGGCCCAACGCGCCCGATCGGGGGCCCCTGGGGCGCCCCCGCCGGTCCCCAGGGCCGCGGGGGGGGGGTCACGTGACCTCCCCCGAACCGGAAGTGGCCCCTGGGGGGGTCACGTGACCCCCGCCGGACCGGAAGTGCCCCGCCGGCCGCAATCTTGGATCCGGGGGGCGGCCATCTTGGCGCGGGGGCGGTTCCCGAGCCCATTCGGGGCGCAACGCGCCCGTTCGGGGTCCCCTGGGGCGCCCCCGCCGGTCCCCAGGGCCGCGGGGGGGGTCACGTGACCTCCCCCGAACCGGAAGTGGCCCCTGGGGGGGTCACGTGACCCCCGCCTGACCGGAAGTGCCCCGCCGGCCGCCATCTTGGATCCCGGGGGCGGCCATCTTGGCGCGGGGGGCGGTTTCCGAGCCGATTCGGGGCCCAACGCGCCGGTTTTGGGGCCCCTGGGGCGCCCCCGCCGGTCCCCAGGGCCCCGGGGGGGGTCACGTGACCTCCCCCGAACCGGAAGTGGCCCCTGGGGGGGTCACGTGACCCCCGCCGGACCGGAAGTGCCCCGGCGGCCGCCATCTTGGATCCGCGGGGCGGCCGTCTTGGCGCGGGGGGCGGTTCCCGAGCAGATTCGGGGCCCAACGCGCCCGTTCGGGGGCCCCTGGGGCGCCCCCCGCCGGTCCCCAGGGCCGCGGGGGGGGGTCACGTGACCTCCCCCAAACCGGAAGTGGCCCCTGGGGGGGTCACGTGACCCCCGCCGGACCGGAAGTGCCCCGCCGGCCGCCATCTTGGATCCCGGGAGCGGCCATCTTGGCGCGGGGGGCGGTTCCCGAGCCGATTCGGGGCCCAACGCGCCCGTTCGGGGGCCCCTGGGGCGCCCCCCGCCGGTCCCCAGGGCCGCGGGGGGGGTCACGTGACCTCCCCCGAACCGGAAGTGGCCCCTGGGGGTGTCACGTGACCCCCGCCGGACCGGAAGTGCCCCGCCGGCCGCCATCTTGGATCCCGGGGGCGGCCATCTTGGCGCGGGGGCGGTTCCCGAGCCGATTCGGGGCCCAACGCGCCCGTTCGGGGGCCCCTGGGGCGCCCCCCGCCGGTCCCCAGGGCCCCGGGGGGGTCACGTGACCTCCCCCGAACCGGAAGTGGCCCATGGGGGCGTCACGTGACCCCCGCCGGACCGGAAGTGCCCCGCCGGCCGCCATCTTGGATCCGGGGGGCGGCCATCTTGGCGCGGGGGGCGGTTCCCGAGTCGATTCGGGGCCCAACGCGCCCGTTCGGGGGCCCCTGGGGCGCCCCCGCCGGTCCCCAGGGCCCCGGGGGGGTCACGTGACCTCCCCCGAACCGGAAGTGGCCCCTGGGGGGGTCACGTGACCCCCACCGGACCGGAAGTGCCCCGCCGGCCGGCATCTTGGATCCCAGGGGTGGCCATCTTGTCGCGGGGGGCGGTTCCCGAGCCGATTCGGGGCCCAACGCGCCCGTTCGGGGGCCCCTGGGGCGCGCCCGCCGGTCCTGGGCCCCGGGGGGGGGTCACGTGACCTCCCCCGAACCGGAAGTGGCCCCTGGGGGGGTCACGTGACCCCCGCTGGACCGGAAGTGCCCTGCAGGTCGCCATCTTGGATCCCGGGGGCGGCCATCTTGGCGCGGGGGCGGTTCCCGAGCCGATTCGGGGCCCAACGCGCCCGTTCGGGGGCCCCTGGGGCGCGCCCGCCGGTCCAGGGCCCCGGGGGGGGGGTCACGTGACCTCCCCCGAACCGGAAGTGGCCCCTGGGGGGGTCACGTGACCCCCGCCGGACCGGAAGTGCCCCGCCGGCCGCCATCTTGGATCCCGGGGGCGGCCATCTTGGCGCGGGGGTGATTCCCGAGCCGATTCGGGGCCCAACGCGCCCGTTCGGGGGCCCCTGGGGCGCCCCCCGCCGGTCCCCAGGGCCGCGGGGGGGGTCACGTGACCTCCCCCGAACCGGAAGTGGCCCCTGGGGGGGTCACGTGACCCCCACCGGACCGGAAGTGCCCCGCCGGCCGGCATCTTGGATCCCAGGGGTGGCCATCTTGTCGCGGGGGGCGGTTCCCGAGCCGATTCGGGGCCCAACGCGCCCGTTCGGGGGCCCCTGCGGCGCGCCCGCCGGTCCTGGGCCCCGGGGGGGGGTCACGTGACCTCCCCCGAACCGGAAGTGGCCCCTGGGGGGGTCACGTGACCCCCGCCGGATCGGAAGTGCCCCGCCGGCCGCCATCTTGGATCCCGGGGGCGGCCATCTTGGCGCGGGGGGCGTTTCCCGAGCCGATTCGGGGCCCAACGAGCCCGTTCGGGGGCCCCTGGGGCGCCCCCGCCGGTCCCCAGGGCCCAGTGGGGGTCACGTGACCTTCCCCGAACCGGAAGCGGCCCCTGGGGGGGTCACGTGACCACCGCCGGACCGGAAGTGCCCCGCCGGCCGCCATCTTGGATCCCGGGGGAGGCCATCTTGGCGCGGGGGCGGTTCCCGAGCCGATTCGGGGCCCAATGAGCCCGTTCGGGGGCCCCTGGGGCGCCCCCGCCGGTCCCCAGGGCCCCGGGGGGGGTCACGTGACCTCCCCCGAACCGGAAGTGGCCCCTGGGGGGTCACGTGACCCCCGCCGGACCGGAAGTGCCCCGCCGGCCGCCATCTTGGATCCGGGGGGCGGCCATCTTGGCGCGGGGGTGATTCCCGAGCCGATTCGGGGCCCAACGAGCCCGTTCGGGGGCCCCTGGGGCGCCCCCCGCCGGTCCCCAGGGCCGCGGGGGGGGGTCACGTGACCTCCCCCGAACCGGAAGTGGCCCCTGGGGGGGTCACGTGACCCCCACCGGACCGGAAGTGCCCCGCCGGCCGGCATCTTGGATCCCAGGGGTGGCCATCTTGTCGCGGGGGCGGTTCCCGAGCCGATTCGGGGCCCAACGCGCCCGTTCGGGGGCCCCTGGGGCGCGCCCGCCGGTCCTGGGCCCCGGGGGGGGGTCACGTGACCTCCCCCGAACCGGAAGTGGCCCCTGGGGGGGTCACGTGACCCCCGCCAGACCGGAAGTGCCCCGCCGGCCGCCATCTTGGATCCCGGGGGCGGCCATCTTGGCGCGGGGGGCGGTTCCCGAGCCGATTCGGGGCCCAACGAGCCCGTTTGGGGGCCCCTGGGGCGCCCCCCGCCGGTCCCCAGGGCCGCGGGGGGGGTCACGTGACCTCCCCGAACCGGAAGTGGCCCCTGGGGGGGTCACGTGACCCCCGCCGGACCGGAAGTGCCCCGCCGGCCGCCATCTTGGATCCGGGGGGCGGCCATCTTGGCGCGGGGCGGTTCCCGAGCCGATTCGGGGCCCAACGAGCCCGTTCGGGGTCCCCTGGGGCGCCCCCCGCCGGTCCCCAGGGCCGCGGGGGGGGTCACGTGACCTCCCCCGAACCGGAAGTGGCCCCTGGGGGGGTCACGTGACCCCCGGCGGACCGGAAGTGCCCCGCCGGCCGCCATCTTGGATCCCGGGGGCGGCCATCTTGGCGCGGGGGGCGGTTCCCGAGCCGATTCGGGGCCCAACGCGCCCGATCGGGGGCCCCTGGGGCGCCCCCGCCGGTCCCCAGGGCCGCGGGGGGGGTCACGTGACCTCCCCGAACCGGAAGTGGCCCCTGGGGGGGTCACGTGACCCCCGCCGGACCGGAAGTGCCCCGCCGGCCGCCATCTTGGATCCGGGGGGCGGCCATCTTGGCGCGGGGCGGTTCCCGAGCCGATTCGGGGCCCAACGAGCCCGTTCGGGGTCCCCTGGGGCGCCCCCCGCCGGTCCCCAGGGCCGCGGGGGGGGGTCACGTGACCTCCCCCGAACCGGAAGTGGCCCCTGGGGGGGTCACGTGACCCCCGGCGGACCGGAAGTGCCCCGCCGGCCGCCATCTTGGATCCCGGGGGCGGCCATCTTGGCGCGGGGGCGGTTCCCGAGCCGATTCGGGGCCCAACGCGCCCGATCGAGGGCCCCTGGGGCGCCCCCCGCCGGTCCCCAGGGCCGCGGGGGGGGTCACGTGACCTCCCCCGAACCGGAAGTGGCCCCTGGGGGGGTCACGTGACCCCCGTCGGACCGGAAGTGCCCCGCCGGCCGCCATCTTGGATCCGGGGGGCGGCCATCTTGGCGCGGGGGCGGTTCCCGAGCCGATTCGGGGCCCAACGCGCCCGTTCGGGGGCCCCTGGGGCGCCCCCGCCGGTCCCCAGGGCCGCGGGGGGGGTCACGTGACCTCCCCCGAACCGGAAGTGGCCCCTGGGGGGGTCACGTGACCCCCGCCGGAGCGGAAGTGCCCCGCCGGCCGCCATCTTGGATCCGGGGGGCGGCCATCTTGGCGCGGGGCGGTTCCCGAGCCGATTCGGGGCCCAACGAGCCCGTTCGGGTTCCCCTGGGGCGCCCCCCGCCGGTCCCCAGGGCCGCGGGGCGGGTCACGTGACCTCCCCCGAACCGGAAGTGGCCCCTGGGGGGGTCACGTGACCCCCGCCGGACCGGAAGTGCCCCGCCGGCCGCCATCTTGGATCCCGGGGGCGGCCATCTCGGCGCGGGGGCGGTTCACGACCCGGCTCGGGCCTTACGAGCCCATTCGGGGTGCCCCCACGGCTTCCGTGACCCCCGCTAGATGCATAATTGTCCAATAATGAGATCAGCCTGCTTAGGAGAATGTGAAGAAAGAGATCTAGTCAGTTCTGCATTAGCGAGTAAGTTGATTCTGGTTTCCAGAGAATTGTTGCAAATTTTAATCCCCTGTAATTTATACTCTATATTACTGAGAAACGTGCTACCTGTGTCAGGTCACGTGTTGCCACATTGCGGATTCTTTTTTCCCCATTCGTTTGGAATCAACCTCCCCATTTACTGGCAGATATTCCATAGATGATGTTGAAGAGAGTCCTTTCAGCTAGTTGTGTCAGTTATTTGAAATACACTTCCACTTATATACCTACCTTCAAAGGGGTAGAAATTATCTGCCCTGACCTAGGAGATCAATACATGGCTTAAATGTTTCATGGATATCTAGCTGAATTTTCCATTTTATTTTTGGGATCCAGAGAATCACTTTCTGCAGGTGAGAATAGCACAAGCCTAACCTGTTCATATACGTACAGAAGTGCACACGTGCATGCATAATACTAACATAGAACCTTAATTGAAGAGAGGTGAGGCTGGGGGGGGGGCCTGGTGGCTCCATTGGTTAAGGGGCTGGCTCCTGATTTTGGCTCAGGTCATGATCTCAGGTCATGGGATCACCCCATCTAGGGCTCTGTGCTCAGCGGGGAGTCTGCTGGAGATTTCTGTCTCTGTCTCCCTCTGCCCCTCCTCTTTCTCTCTCTCCCTTAAATAAATAAATCTTAAAAATAAAAAAGAAAAGGAATAAAGCCAAAGTGTGCATGTGCATGAATGTGTGTTTGTGTGTGTGTGTGTGTGTGTGTGTGTGTGTGTGTGTGTGTGTGTCTTCTAGGGCTTTCCTAATGTAGAATCCTCCTATCTTCCACACTTGAGAGATATTTCTTAAATACCCAGCAATTCCCTGTAATAAGGGCCAACATGTTTTGTGTGCCTACTGTGTACCAGGCCAATGCTGAACGAGTTACAAGGATTACCTCATTTAAGAAAGTCATCTTGTGAGGTTGGTACAGTTCTTATTCCCAGATGTCAGATGAAAAGGCTCAAGCCTAGAGCTAGAACTTGCTTTCCAGAGTGACACTACTAACAAGTGCTGGAAGTGGAATGGCGATGCGGGCAGGAGGCTTCCAAAGCATACACTGCTGATCTGTTACCACATCCTGGGTCCCTGCAGCCTCTCAATGTGTGGAATTCAATAAATGATAAAGACGATGCTGAATCACAGGAATCCTTTCACCCTTAACTTTTGGTGGAAAATTCCAAGACATGAAGACTAGCTAGCAAACAAGTTCTCAGCATCAGAAAGAGGAAACAGAGGAAAAGGGCAAAAATAAATGTACAGTTTCGTTCACAGTTGTGATTTTAAGGGAAAAATAATGAAAGAAAATTCAGCATGTAATCTTACGTGTGATATTAGAAAATAAAGATGACTGGCATTACTAACTAGAAAGTCATGTCATTAGTCAGAAGGACTTACCCTATTCTATTGTCTTTACCTTGTTAAAGGGGGGGAAAGGTCCCTAATAGAATAAACAGATTATACTACAAAAAGCAAACATACAAGGATGGCTGAAAATAAAATGACTAATTTTCATCTCTCAAAAAAAACCCCCACAAAACAGAACAAATATATAACCCTGCCCCCAATGTTCATTCGCCAGAGCACTCTCTTCTTTGTGAAGATTGTGTCTCCCAGGCAGCTGTCCTGACTTGGGTTTGAATAAAACTCTCTTTCTTTCTCTCTAAGATGTTTTAAAAGGTTCATTCATTTAGTGTCGACAATAACACTATGTTTTCTTTTTAAGTGAAAAATAAATGTTCCTGGTTCACAACTGCGACAGCACTGGAGGATGGCTGTTCCTTCTGGCCCCTTCCCTGTAGAACCAAGCATGTGTATATAGATTCCAGCACAAATGGGCTCATCCTAGAAGGATGCTTTGAAGGTCTGAGAAGCACTATCCACTCCATGGGTGAGACAAGAAGGCAAAGCTATTCCCACTTGGAACATTCCTTCTGGGGCTTAAAATTGCCTTGGAAATGCATGAAAGCATTGCGTTTCCTAAAGCCCAAGGCTGGAACAGTCTGAGAGCAGCTGACCTTGCCAGGAACCAGGCACACCCCTGCAAGGAGGGTTGGTGCAGAAGGGAAGGGACAGGGCTCTGAGGGTGGTCTGCAGCTAGAGGGGTCCGTGGAAGGGGCCGTGGTGTGTGTGTGTGTGTGTGTGTGTGTGTGTGTGTGTGTGTTTGGGGCCCTGCCCACGATCCCACTCACGCCTGCGCAGGGCACTGCGCCAAGGAGGTGCCTCCTTGACCCCCTGCGCTCCCAGAGTTGCGAGTCAGTGGGGCGGGTTTCCCGGCATTCAAGGGGCTGGAAGCACCACACTCCCCAACCAACCGTGTGGGGGAGGAGCTACGTCTCTATGGGCGGACCCAGAGCAGCCGAGGACGCAGACCGGGGAGCCAGAGAAGGGGAGCTCTGAGAGAGTCAACCTGTGGAGTTCCTGGCTGAGGGAGTGCGTGCTGTGTGTCGGGGTGGGGGTCTGGGAGTAGGGGGCACCCCGGGTGGGAGGTGAGGTTCTGGAAGGGCGTGTGGACAGAGTTCCTCATGGAGACTCAGGTGAGTTTTTTTTCCCTTGCAAGTCTCTTCTGCCCAGTCTCCGTCAACTGGCCTTATGCCCCAGACCCAGGAACTCCAGGGCGCCCGCTCAGCAGAGCTTTTGTGGGATGGGTTGCAGACATTCCAGGGTTTCCCGTGTTCCCCAGGAAGAGCGAGAGTAAGGACCGCACAGTCCCCAACTTCAGTGGGGTGCCCCCTGTCCCCTGACACAGTGCAGGTAATGGACCTTGAGCAGTACCCCGAGTTCAGCAGGGTGTTCCCTGTTCCCTCAGGCACAGGTGTGGTGGTAAGAAGCCCCAGAACCGTTTGGGGGCTTCAGCATTGTGTGCCCTGTCTCCCAGGGACCGTGGGAATGGGCTGTGAAGATAATTACTACTTAAAGAAACAAGTCTGTGTTTCCCCTTCTCCCAGAAACGGCAGCAGCTGTGCAGGCTTTAGGTCCGAGGAGCTGCCTTCTCCCCAGCTGACAGCACTTCTCTGGCTCCACGAGACCCAAGGTTTTAAACGTCTGCATCTGAGTCAGTGAGGCCTCTTGCCACAGGACGCCAGCATTCAGAGAAAGCTGCAGGTCCGTTTGGGGAAATGGCATCTCCACGTCAGGACTGGAGGTAAAACCTCTCATTAACCCACCATCTCCTGGGCTTTGCTCTTTGCTCTAGTTGAGCCATGAAGTAAAACTGAAGTAGTACTTGTCAGCGTTCTGGATTTGCTGAAAGAGGTACTTAGTTTCTGAGCAGGGAGAACGTTGCAGGGCATCCCATTTTCCCTGTTCCTTTATTGCTTATGAATGTATTTTGAACAGCTGTTTCCTAGAAACACTCTTTTATTAGAAAGGGAAGGTGAGATTTACTCTTTGTGTATTTTTAAGATCTACTTTATTCCTCATCTCACAGTGTTTATTCTGTTGGGCCTAAGATGTGGTTGAGAAGCCACCATTTAGAGTTAGGTGGCTTTTTTGTCGTCAGATACAGATTTGGATGATGCCTTGTCCTATATCAAAGGTGATGTTTCATCACTGATTCGTCTTTTCATCCAAAGAGTTACAATGAGGGTCGAGGGAAAATTCAACATGATTCAAAGCAGCCTTTTCCTGTTTAAAAGTTGAGCTTGACTATCTAGCTTTACTAGATGTATCATCTCGGTATTTTGAAGTGCCATATTCTCTCTGTCGTTTCTTTGGTGGTGGAGTCAGAAGGAGAGTCTCTGGGAATTCCTCTGGATAGAGGCACGCCGGTGGCTTCAGGGGGCTTGGCGTCGGGAGCCCTGGGCGGAGTTCTGGAACTGCTTGCCCGATGCTGGGTGAGTCAGGTTATCCCACAGAGTTTCTGTTTCCTCCTTATGAGATTGCTGGAAGGTGACATAAGTCAAGCAGAGAAAGGCAATGATCATACAGTTTCACTCATTTATGGAACATAAGAAATAGCAGGGAGATCAGTAGGAGAAGGAAGGGAAGAATGAATGAGGAGCTTCACAGAAGGGGGAATGAATCACAAAAGACTATGGACTCTGGGAAACAAACTGAGGGCTTCAGAGGGGGAGGGTGGTGGTTGATTGGGATAGGCCACTGATGGGTATTAAGGAGGGCACGTATTGCATGGAGCCCTGGGTGTTAGCCGTAAACAAGGAATCATGGAACACTCCATCAAAAACTAATGATGTGGTGTATGGTGACTCACATAACATAATTAAAAAATTTAAAAAAAAGAAATTGCTGGAGGGTCATCTCTATGGAAAGGCTTTTTACACAGAAACTGTTCTGCCTAAGGAAGAGTAACTAAACATGATGTGATTTGGGCTGTATTATTCTGTAAATAATTTTAAAACTCCCTGTCCTAGGGATACGATATGTTATTGCACGCAGAGGCCTGAGAAAGCTGCAATGAAAGCTTGAGATCTCAGAGCACATTCGTGTTCCATGGATACATCACTGAACGGTTTGCACAGGTAGGCAGGTAAGTGGAGAGAAATATGACAGAAGGGGAGAGAAGGTGTGAACCATTCATTAGGTAGCCTTCTCCCCTTCTCAGGAAAGCCTTGGGCCAGTGTCATTTTGGAAGAAGAGGGGGAATCCTGGAGCTTTGCAGCAGACAGGGGAGTTCCAGGTCTGGGTAGAGGTGACAGGGATCCCAGAGGAGAGCTGAGTGCATTCTGCAGCAGGGTGTGGGCAGGGCAAGCTCCAGGGGTGGCTGTGAGTCTCCCGTGTGACCGTTGTGACAGGTGAGGGCTGCGAGCAGGTTCCTGGCCGAGGACAGGTGAGGCACAGGTGGAGAGCTGGCCGAGCCCCTTCTTCAGGGCCACCGGCCTCACCAAACACACACAGTCTCATCGTCTGTCCCTGTCACTCCAATTCAGACTGTCAGAGTCGCCAGGCCGAGATGTTTGGTGGTGCTTCTTTCCTTGCATGCGTGCGAAGTTTCAAACCTGAGGTGACGGACGTGATGGGTCCTCAGAACATCTGTTACTCTTTTATTTCCTGCTCTACTTCCGATCGGTGAAGTGAATCGGACCTGCTAGTGGAAGGAGCTATCTGTGCGTTTTTATTTCCTAGTTTAATTAAACAATGGGAAAAGAGTCTTCTGAAATAGTAAAGGAATCCTTTCTGGGTGTTCATGTTTTTCTCTTCTGCGAGCCACATTCCGATATTAGAAATTATTTGTTAAAGTGAAACAGCCTCAGAGCTGTCACAGGGTTTGGTGGCCTTTGTGAGAGGGAGAAAGGGAGAAGGAGTGTAGGTTCTTTAGGAGGTTGGGGAGTGCCACATTGTGCTCCCAAAGGAAATGGAGCCTCCAGTCAGCCTTCCCGGGGCAGGGGTGGCGGGGGGGGGCGGTGCTGCTTACCTGGAGGCCCATCCTGGGCTCTGGAAGCTTGACCTGGTGAGTCACTTGTGACTTGAGCTGGGGAATCGATGAAGAAAATAGAATGAATGCTGGGGGTTGCCTGTATCCTTTGGACTCAGACAACTCCAGGTAGCAAAGGAACTCTTCACCCCTGAGGCGTGTCGGGATCCCTGAGGGTGTGGGGTTTGCTTCACGGGCTGAGGTTCTGTCTTCATCCTTATCTGGACCGGAGCCATGTTGTCTGGCTGTGGAGATCCAGACCCTTAGGTGACCATGTCATCATCATCATTATCATTATTAGTATTAGTATTTTAACAAAGCAATAGAGACATTGACTTTGAGATAAAAATACTGCAAGGAACAACACAAGGTCAAATATATACGTGATGATTGAACTTGTGGTGTCTCTCACTGGTGTGGGTCTTGTAGGGCTGCCCAAATGAGGAAGATCAAGGAATTCTATGTGGATAGAAGTGTGCTGTGCACAGGGAGTGTTTTATTCCATCAGTTGACCTCTCTCTGAAGGGAAAATAGCGTGGTGTCTGGAGCTTGGTTTCTGATCGGAAGGACCGGGAGGCCAGTGAATGGAAAGAGCGGTGTTCATGTTGACATGGTGCTCGGTGCCCAGTGAGCGAAGGTCGGAAGCTTGGACTCAGAAGCGTTGGTGTTCAGGGAGGATGTTGTCTGAGTTTGCAGCACATCGAGTCACTTGGCTGGTCTGCCTGATCGGGCCAGTTTCTGCCTTTCTAAGGGCAGCTTGAAAGTGCAACCCTAGGGCATTTGCAGAGTGGTCTGCATGGAACCCCTGTGTGGGCCAGTGTGGATACAACCCAGGGAATTCCAGAGCTACCGATGAGCACGTCTGTGAGGCTGGAGTTTGCTTCTCCGTGACAAGGATTGAGCCGGAGTGCAAAGAAGTCTCTGGGTCTTAGGACTCACCGAGCGGGTCCCAGGCTGGCAGGGTGGTCGGATCAGATGTCTGTTTCCCAGGACCTTGGCCAGAGGGAGATTTGGACCCTGGGAAGCGTCTCTGCTCAGCTTTCTCGGGTGAGCACCTCCGGCAAGGGGAGGAAGCGTGTGTGCTCACCTGTCATCGAGGAAGGTGTCTGGTTTCAGGTTTCGTGTGCAGGTGGATTCCTCACGCGGCTCCCTTTCCTGATGGTGTTCGGGGTGCAGGAGGTGGGTGGGCCCCTTGTCCCGGGCATCCGGGCTGTGCAGGAGCCCTGGGGCACCTTTTCCCCTAGGGATTTGGAGCACGACACCGGGCGGGGGTCGGTGGTGAAGCCATCAGTTGGTGCCTCAGTTTCTTCCCTGCCGAGATGGAGTGGAGACTCTAAGTGCTATGGAAATAGAAAGCAGGAGACGGGGCTGGGGGTGCTGAAGGGGAGGTGGGGGTGGTGTTCGCTATTCATATAGGGGCCAGGTGGTACTTCACTAGGAGGGTGATACTTGAGTCAAGATCTAAAGAAGGTGAGTGAGATCACATCGAGAGCATTGTAAACTGAAGGGAAAGCATGTGCAAAGGCCCCAGGCAGGAGTATACCAGGTGTGCGCAGGAGCAGCAAGAAGGCCCTGTGGCCACGGCAGACAGCTTAGGACATGACCTCAGGGAGGTGACAGAGTGTAACAGAAAGTCATTGCAGGCCCGTGACCCCATGGGACCCTGTCTCACTGGGCCATCCTGGCTGCAGGGTTGAGAACAGGTGACAGAGGGTTGAAGATGGGCAAGGGAGGTCAATGATGACACTTTTCCAGGAACTCAGGCAAGAGATGGGCTCCAGTGTGGACCAGACAGGTGGCCTCGGAAGGAGCGGTTAGTCCTATGGTGGGTACGTCTTGAAGACGGAGCTCACCGGATTTGCCGACGGCTTAGATATCGGGGATGGGAGAAAGGAGGACCCGGGGTAACTCCCAGCTGTTGCGGGCTGTCCCGAGCGAGGGAAGGAGAAGGTTTCTGGGGGTAGGAGGTAGTCCGTGTGCCGCATGCTGAGGAAGGTGCCTCTCCCGGTGGATCTGCTGAGGTTTGTGTCCGGGAGAACCTTCCACGTGTCCTCCCTCAGCAACGTTCAAGTACAAGTATCCCCCACTTTTTAAAAGTTCATGGGAAGACACTTGGCTTTTTGAAAAGATCTCCGTTATTACCTGGTTTCACTAACGGGAAGAAACCGGAAGAGGATTTTCCTCTTATGAAAAAAGTCAAACAGCGAGCATCGCGTTCAGCATCTGTTTTGGGGAGGAGCACGACAGAGGCAGCGTGCAGCCTAACCACCGCTTCCTGGGAACCGCTGTCTGCGTCCAGCCACCGGCACTTTGAATTGTGTCTGTGAGCGTCTGCTGTGCTTTATCTCCATTTATTTTCAGCATCCGTTAGGAGTTGTGTCCCCGAGGCCTAGGAAAAGCCAAAGAGAAGTCATTTTTGGAGTCTGAGCGTGCTCACTCATTTTTTCCATATAAATTAATGGTCATTCCTTCTTTACACCATTTCTGCTGTGAAACGTTTCCTAGGAGCACTGTACTTTCAAAGAGCAGGGGAACCTGTACCCCATCCTGCCGGGTTAGCTTTAGTCACCACGCTGCACAGAACATTCCATGACTATCAGATGCATCTTTGACCACCTTCACCCGCCCCCCCCCGTTCCCCGCATCGGGCAGCCACCCATCTCTTCTCCCTGTCTGTGCATTCAGTATTTGTTTATTTCACGTGGAATGATCATGAGAGCATCTGGTATTTGTCTTTCTGTGTCTGAGTTACTTAGTAGAAGGCTCCCAAGGTCTATGTTTCTATGTGTGTTTATTGGGAATAATGCTGCAGTGACCATGGGAGTCCATCTGTCTTTTTGGGGTACTGTTTTTGTGCTCTCCAAATCAATACTCAGTAGAGCCATTACTGGGTCGTGTGGTAGTTGTATTTATTTCTCAGGAACCTCCATACCGTTTGTCACAGTGACCGCACCATTTCCATTCCCACCAACAGTGCACAGGTTCCCATTGTCTGCACACCCCCGACCACACCGGGTGTCTCTCTCTGGGACGATGCCGTTGCAACACATGTGAGGTGATAGCCGATTGTGGTTTTGACTTATGTCTCCTTGAGGATGATTAGTGATGTTGAAAAACTTTTTCTGTCTATATTGGCCACGTGTATACGATCACTGGAAAGGAAATATGCACAAAATCTCCGTGAATTAAAATATTTTCTTTATTCATTTGACAGAGATAGAGACAACCAGCGAGAGACACAACACAAGCAGGTGGAATGGGAGAGGAAGTAGCAGAGTTCCAGAAGAAGAGCCTGGGGGGCTCGATCCCAGAACGCCATCTTGATTCGGTGCCTAACGAGCCCGTTCGGGGGCCCCTGGGGCGCCCCCGCCGGTCCCCAGGGCCGCGGGGGGGGGGGGGGGGTCACGTGACCTCCCCCGAACCGGAAGTGGCCCCTGGGGGGGTCACGTGACCCCCGCCGGACCGGAAGTGCCCCGCCGGCCGCCATCTTGGATCCCGGGGGCGGCCATCTTGGCGCGGGGGGCGGTTCCCGAGCCGATTCGGGGCCCAAAGCACCCGTTCGGGGGCCCCTGGGGCGCCCCCGCCGGTCCCCAGGGCCGCGGGGGGGGTCACGTGACCTCCCCCGAACCGGAAGTGGCCCCTGGGGGGGTCACGTGACCCCCGCCGGACCGGAAGTGCCCCGCCGGCCGCCATCTTGGATCCCGGGGCGGCCATCTTGGCGCGGGGGGCGGTTCCCGAGCCGATTCGGGGCCCAACGAGCCCGTTCGGAGGCCCCTGGGGCGCCCCCGCCGGTCCCCAGGGCCGCGGGGGGGGGTCACGTGACCTCCCCCGAACCGGAAGTGGCCCCTGGGGGGGTCACGTGACCCCCGCCGGAGCGGAAGTGCCCCGCCGGCCGCCATCTTGGATCCCGGGGGCGGCCATCTTGGCGCGGGGGGCGGTTCCCGAGCCGATTCGGGGCCCAACGCGCCCGTTCGGGGGCCCCTGGGGCGCCCCCCGCCGGTCCCCAGGGCGCCGGGGCGGGTCACGTGACCTCCCCCGAACCGGAAGTGGCCCCTGGGGGGGTCACGTGACCCCCGCCGGAGCGGAAGTGCCCCGCCGGCCGCCATCTTGGATCCCGGGGGCGGCCATCTTGGCGCGGGGGGCGGTTCCCGAGCCGATTCGGGGCCTAACGAGCCCGTTCGGGGGCCCCTGGGGCGCCCCCCGCCGGTCCCCAGGGCGCCGGGGCGGGTCACGTGACCTCCCCCGAACCGGAAGTGGCCCCTGGGGGGGTCACGTGACCCCCGCCGGACCGGAAGTGCCCCGCCGGCCGCCATCTTGGATCCCGGGGGCGGCCATCTTGGCGCGGGGGGCGGTTCCCGAGGCGATTCGGGGCCTAACGAGCCCGTTCGGGGGCCCCTGGGGCGCCCCCGCCGGTCCCCAGGGCGGCGGGGCGGGTCACGTGACCTCCCCCGAACCGGAAGTGGCCCCTGGGGGGGTCACGTGACCCCCGCCGGACCGGAAGTGCCCCGCCGGCCGCCATCTTGGATCCCGGGGGCGGCCATCTTGGCGCGGGGGGCGGTTCCCGAGCCGATTCGGGGCCCAACGCACCCGTTCGGGGGCCCCTGGGGCGCCCCCCGCCGGTCCCCAGGGCGGCGGGGCGGGTCACGTGACCTCCCCCGAACCGGAAGTGGCCCCTGGGGGGGTCACGTGACCCCCGCCGGACCGGAAGTGCCCCGCCGGCCGCCATCTTGGATCCCGGGGGCGGCCATCTTGGCGCGGGGGGCGGTTCCCGAGCCGATTCGGGGCCCAACGCACCCGTTCGGGGGCCCCTGGGGCGCCCCCCGCCGGTCCCCAGGGCCCCGGTGGGGGTCACGTGACCTCCCCCGAACCGGAAGTGGCCCCTGGGGGGGTCACGTGACCCCCGCCGGACCGGAAGTGCCCCGCCGGCCGCCATCTTGGATCCCGGGGGCGGCCATCTTGGCGCGGGGGGCGGTTCCCGAGCCGATTCGGGGCCTAACGAGCCCGTTCGGGGGCCCCTGGGGCGCCCCCGCCGGTCCCCAGGGCGGCGGGGCGGGTCACGTGACCTCCCCCGAACCGGAAGTGGCCCCTGGGGGGGTCACGTGACCCCCGCCGGACCGGAAGTGCCCCGCCGGCCGCCATCTTGGATCCCGGGGGCGGCCATCTTGGCGCGGGGGAGGTTCCCGAGGCGATTCGGGGCCTAACGAGCCCGTTCGGGGGCCCCTGGGGCGCCCCCCGCCGGTCCCCAGGGCGGCGGGGCGGGTCACGTGACCTCCCCCGAACCGGAAGTGGCCCCTGGGGGGGTCACGTGACCCCCGCCGGACCGGAAGTGCCCCTCCGGCCGCCATCTTGGATCCCGGGGGCGGCCATCTTGGCGCGGGGGGCGGTTCCCGAGCCGATTCGGGGCCTAACGAGCCCGTTCGGGGGCCCCTGGGGCGCCCCCGCCGGTCCCCAGGGTGGCGGGGCGGGTCACGTGACCTCCCCCGAACCGGAAGTGGCCCCTGGGGGGTCACGTGACCCCCGCCGGACCGGAAGTGCCCCGCCGGCCGCCATCTTGGATCCCGGGGGCGGCCATCTTGGCGCGGGGGGCGGTTCCCGAGCCGATTCGGGGCCTAACGAGCCCGTTCGGGGGCCCCTGGGGCGCCCCCGCCGGTCCCCAGGGCGGCGGGGCGGGTCACGTGACCTCCCCCGAACCGGAAGTGGCCCCTGGGGGGGTCACGTGACCCCCGCCGGAGCGGAAGTGCCCCGACGGCCGCCATCTTGGATCCCGGGGGCGGCCATCTTGGCGCGGGGGGCGGTTCCCGAGCCGATTCGGGGCCCAACGCACCCGTTCGGGGGCCCCTGGGGCGCCCCCGCCGGTCCCCAGGGCGGCGGGGCGGGTCACGTGACCTCCCCCGAACCGGAAGTGGCCCCTGGGGGGGTCACGTGACCCCCGCCGGAGCGGAAGTGCCCCGCCGGCCGCCATCTTGGATCCTGGGGGCGGCCATCTTGGCGCGGGGGCGGTTCCCGAACCGATTCCGGGCCCAACGCACCCGTTCGGGGGCCCCTGGGGCGCCCCCGCCGGTCCCCAGGGCACCGGGGGGGGTCACGTGACCTCCCCCGAACCGGAAGTGGCCCCTGGGGGGGTCACGTGACCCCCGCCGGACCGGAAGTGCCCCGCCGGCCGCCATCTTGGATCCCGGGGGCGGCCATCTTGGCGCGGGGGGCGGTTCCCGAGCCGATTCGGGGCCCAACGAGCCCGTTCGGGGGCCCCTGGGGCGCCCCCACCGGTCCCCAGGGCCGCGGGGGGGGTCACGTGACCTCCCCCGAACCGGAAGTGGCCCCTGGGGGGGTCACGTGACCCCCGCCGGACCGGAAGTGCCCCGCCGGCCGCCATCTTGGATCCCGGGGGCGGCCAATTTGGCGCGGGGGCGGTTCCCGAGGCGATTCGGGGCCTAACGAGCCCGTTCGGGGGCCCCTGGGGCGCCCCCCGCCGGTCCCCAGGGCGGCGGGGCGGGTCACGTGACCTCCCCCGAACCGGAAGTGGCCCCTGGGGGGGTCACGTGACCCCCGCCGGACCGGAAGTGCCCCGCCGGCCGCCATCTTGGATCCCGGGGGCGGCCATCTTGGCGCGGGGGGCGGTTCCCGAGCCGATTCGGGGCCTAACGAGCCCGTTCGGGGGCCCCTGGGGCGCCCCCGCCGGTCCCCAGGGCGGCGGGGCGGGTCACGTGACCTCCCCCGAACCGGAAGTGGCCCCTGGGGGGGTCACGTGACCCCCGCCGGACCGGAAGTGCCCCGCCGGCCGCCATCTTGGATCCCGGGGGCGGCCATCTTGGCGCGGGGGCGGTTCCCGAGGTGATTCGGGGCCTAACGAGCCCGTTCGGGGGCCCCTGGGGCGCCCCCGCCGGTCCCCAGGGCGGCGGGGCGGGTCACGTGACCTCCCCCGAACCGGAAGTGGCCCCTGGGGGGGTCACGTGACCCCCGCCGGACCGGAAGTGCCCCGCCGGCCGCCATCTTGGATCCCGGGGGCGGCCATCTTGGCGCGGGGGCGGTTCCCGAGCCGATTCGGGGCCTAACGAGCCCGTTCGGGGGCCCCTGGGGCGCCCCCGCCGGTCCCCAGGGTGGCGGGGCGGGTCACGTGACCTCCCCCGTACCGGAAGTGGCCCCTGGGGGGGTCACGTGACCCCCGCCGGACCGGAAGTGCCCCGCCGGCCGCCATCTTGGATCCCGGGGGCGGCCATCTTGGCGCGGGGGCGGTTCCCGAGGCGATTCGGGGCCTAACGAGCCCGTTCGGGGGCCCCTGGGGCGCCCCCGCCGGTCCCCAGGGCGCCGGGGCGGGTCACGTGACCTCCCCCGAACCGGAAGTGGCCCCTGGGGGGGTCACGTGACCCCCGCCGGACCGGAAGTGCCCCGCCGGCCGCCATCTTGGATCCCGGGGGCGGCCATCTTGGCGCGGGGGGCGGTTCCCGAGCCGATTCGGGGCCTAAGGAGCCCGTTCGGGGGCCCCTGGGGCGCCCCCGCCGGTCCCCAGGGCGCCGGGGCGGGTCACGTGACCTCCCCCGAACCGGAAGTGGCCCCTGGGGGGGTCACGTTACCCCCGCCGGACCGGAAGTGCCCCGCCGGCCGCCATCTTGGATCCCGGGGGCGGCCATCTTGGCGCGGGGGCGGTTCCCGAGCCGATTCGGGGCCTAAGGAGCCCGTTCGGGGGCCCCTGGGGCGCCCCCGCCGGTCCCCAGGGCGCCGGGGCGGGTCACGTGACCTCCCCCGAACCGGAAGTGGCCCCTGGGGGGGTCACGTGACCCCCGCCGGACCGGAAGTGCCCCGCCGGCCGCCATCTTGGATCCCGGGGGCGGCCATCTTGGCGCGGGGGCGGTTCCCGAGCCGATTCGGGGCCTAAGGAGCCCGTTCGGGGGCCCCTGGGGCGCCCCCGCCGGTCCCCAGGGCGGCGGGGCGGGTCACGTGACCTCCCCCGAACCGGAAGTGGCCCCTGGGGGGGTCACGTGACCCCCGCCGGACCGGAAGTGCCCCGCCGGCCGCCATCTTGGATCCCGGGGGCGGCCATCTTGGCGCGGGGGCGGTTCCCGAGGCGATTCGGGGCCTAACGAGCCCGTTCGGGGGCCCCTGGGGCGCCCCCGCCGGTCCCCAGGGCGGCGGGGCGGGTCACGTGACCTCCCCGGAACCGGAAGTGGCCCCTGGGGGGGTCACGTGACCCCCGCCGGACCGGAAGTGCCCCTCCGGCCGCCATCTTGGATCCCGGGGGCGGCCATCTTGGCGCGGGGGGCGGTTCCCGAGGCGATTCGGGGCCTAACGAGCCCGTTCGGGGGCCCCTGGGGCGCCCCCGCCGGTCCCCAGGGCGGCGGGGCGGGTCACGTGACCTCCCCCGAACCGGAAGTGGCCCCTGGGGGGGTCACGTGACCCCGCCGGACCGGAAGTGCCCCGCCGGCCGCCATCTTGGATCCCGGGGGCGGCCATCTTGGCGCGGGGGCGGTTCCCGAGGCGATTCGGTGCCTAACGAGCCCGTTCGGGGGCGCCTGGGGCGCCCCCGCCGGTCCCCAGGGCGGCGGGGCGGGTCACGTGACCTCCCCCGAACCGGAAGTGGCCCCTGGGGGGGTCACGTGACCCCCGCCGGACCGGAAGTGCCCCGCCGGCCGCCATCTTGGATCCCGGGGGCGGCCATCTCGGCGCGGGGGCGGTTCACGACCCGACTCGGGGCCTTACGAGCCCATTCGGGGTGCCCCCACGGCTTCCGTGACCCCCGCTAGATGCATAATTGTCCAATAATGAGATCAGCCTGCTTAGGAGAATGTGAAGAAAGAGATCTAGTCAGTTCTGCATTAGCGAGTAAGTTGATTCTGGTTTCCAGAGAATTGTTGCAAATTTTAATCCCCTGTAATTTATACTCTATATTACTGAGAAACGTGCTACCTGTGTCAGGTCACGTGTTGCCACATTGCGGATTCTTTTTTCCCCATTCGTTTGGAATCAACCTCCCCATTTACTGGCAGATATTCCATAGATGATGTTGAAGAGAGTCCTTTCAGCTAGTTGTGTCAGTTATTTGAAATACACTTCCACTTATATACCTACCTTCAAAGGGGTAGAAATTATCTGCCCTGACCTAGGAGATCAATACATGGCTTAAATGTTTCATGGATATCTAGCTGAATTTTCCATTTTATTTTTGGGATCCAGAGAATCACTTTCTGCAGGTGAGAATAGCACAAGCCTAACCTGTTCATATACGTACAGAAGTGCACACGTGCATGCATAATACTAACATAGAACCTTAATTGAAGAGAGGTGAGGCTGGGGGGGGGCCTGGTGGCTCCATTGGTTAAGGGGCTGACTCCTGATTTTGGCTCAGGTCATGATCTCAGGTCATGGGATCACCCCATCTAGGGCTCTGTGCTCAGCGGGGAGTCTGCTGGAGATTTCTGTCTCTGTCTCCCTCTGCCCCTCCTCTTTCTCTCTCTCCCTTAAATAAATAAATCTTAAAAATAAAAAAGAAAAGGAATAAAGCCAAAGTGTGCATGTGCATGAATGTGTGTTTGTGTGTGTGTGTGTGTGTGTGTGTGTGTGTGTGTGTGTGTCTTCTAGGGCTTTCCTAATGTAGAATCCTCCTATCTTCCACACTTGAGAGATATTTCTTAAATACCCAGCAATTCCCTGTAATAAGGGCCAACATGTTTTGTGTGCCTACTGTGTACCAGGCCAATGCTGAACGAGTTACAAGGATTACCTCATTTAAGAAAGTCATCTTGTGAGGTTGGTACAGTTCTTATTCCCAGATGTCAGATGAAAAGGCTCAAGCCTAGAGCTAGAACTTGCTTTCCAGAGTGACACTACTAACAAGTGCTGGAAGTGGAATGGCGATGCGGGCAGGAGGCTTCCAAAGCATACACTGCTGATCTGTTACCACATCCTGGGTCCCTGCAGCCTCTCAATGTGTGGAATTCAATAAATGATAAAGACGATGCTGAATCACAGGAATCCTTTCACCCTTAACTTTTGGTGGAAAATTCCAAGACATGAAGACTAGCTAGCAAACAAGTTCTCAGCATCAGAAAGAGGAAACAGAGGAAAAGGGCAAAAATAAATGTACAGTTTCGTTCACAGTTGTGATTTTAAGGGAAAAATAATGAAAGAAAATTCAGCATGTAATCTTACGTGTGATATTAGAAAGTAAAGATGACTGGCATTACTAACTAGAAAGTCATGTCATTAGTCAGAAGGACTTACCCTATTCTATTGTCTTTACCTTGTTAAAGGGGGGGAAAGGTCCCTAATAGAATAAACAGATTATACTACAAAAAGCAAACATACAAGGATGGCTGAAAATAAAATGACTAATTTTCATCTCTCAAAAAAAACCCCCACAAAACAGAACAAATATATAACCCTGCCCCCAATGTTCATTCGCCAGAGCACTCTCTTCTTTGTGAAGATTGTGTCTCCCAGGCAGCTGTCCTGACTTGGGTTTGAATAAAACTCTCTTTCTTTCTCTCTAAGATGTTTTAAAAGGTTCATTCATTTAGTGTCGACAATAACACTATGTTTTCTTTTTAAGTGAAAAATAAATGTTCCTGGTTCACAACTGCGACAGCACTGGAGGATGGCTGTTCCTTCTGGCCCCTTCCCTGTAGAACCAAGCATGTGTATATAGATTCCAGCACAAATGGGCTCATCCTAGAAGGATGCTTTGAAGGTCTGAGAAGCACTATCCACTCCATGGGTGAGACAAGAAGGCAAAGCTATTCCCACTTGGAACATTCCTTCTGGGGCTTAAAATTGCCTTGGAAATGCATGAAAGCATTGCGTTTCCTAAAGCCCAAGGCTGGAACAGTCTGAGAGCAGCTGACCTTGCCAGGAACCAGGCACACCCCTGCAAGGAGGGTTGGTGCAGAAGGGAAGGGACAGGGCTCTGAGGGTGGTCTGCAGCTAGAGGGGTCCGTGGAAGGGGCCGTGGTGTGTGTGTGTGTGTGTGTGTGTGTGTGTGTGTGGGGCCCTGCCCACGATCCCACTCACGCCTGCGCAGGGCACTGCGCCAAGGAGGTGCCTCCTTGACCCCCTGCGCTCCCAGAGTTGCGAGTCAGTGGGGCGGGTTGCCCGGCATTCAAGGGGCTGGAAGCACCACACTCCCCAACCAACCGTGTGGGGGAGGAGCTACGTCTCTATGGGCGGACCCAGAGCAGCCGAGGACGCAGACCGGGGAGCCAGAGAAGGGGAGCTCTGAGAGAGTCAACCTGTGGAGTTCCTGGCTGAGGGAGTGCGTGCTGTGTGTCGGGGTGGGGGTCTGGGAGTAGGGGGCACCCCGGGTGGGAGGTGAGGTTCTGGAAGGGCGTGTGGACAGAGTTCCTCATGGAGACTCAGGTGAGTTTTTTTTCCCTTGCAAGTCTCTTCTGCCCAGTCTCCGTCAACTGGCCTTATGCCCCAGACCCAGGAACTCCAGGGCGCCCGCTCAGCAGAGCTTTTGTGGGATGGGTTGCAGACATTCCAGGGTTTCCCGTGTTCCCCAGGAAGAGCGAGAGTAAGGACCGCACAGTCCCCAACTTCAGTGGGGTGCCCCCTGTCCCCTGACACAGTGCAGGTAATGGACCTTGAGCAGTACCCCGAGTTCAGCAGGGTGTTCCCTGTTCCCTCAGGCACAGGTGTGGTGGTAAGAAGCCCCAGAACCGTTTGGGGGCTTCAGCATTGTGTGCCCTGTCTCCCAGGGACCGTGGGAATGGGCTGTGAAGATAATTACTACTTAAAGAAACAAGTCTGTGTTTCCCCTTCTCCCAGAAACGGCAGCAGCTGTGCAGGCTTTAGGTCCGAGGAGCTGCCTTCTCCCCAGCTGACAGCACTTCTCTGGCTCCACGAGACCCAAGGTTTTAAACGTCTGCATCTGAGTCAGTGAGGCCTCTTGCCACAGGACGCCAGCATTCAGAGAAAGCTGCAGGTCCGTTTGGGGAAATGGCATCTCCACGTCAGGACTGGAGGTAAAACCTCTCATTAACCCACCATCTCCTGGGCTTTGCTCTTTGCTCTAGTTGAGCCATGAAGTAAAACTGAAGTAGTACTTGTCAGCGTTCTGGATTTGCTGAAAGAGGTACTTAGTTTCTGAGCAGGGAGAACGTTGCAGGGCATCCCATTTTCCCTGTTCCTTTATTGCTTATGAATGTATTTTGAACAGCTGTTTCCTAGAAACACTCTTTTATTAGAAAGGGAAGGTGAGATTTACTCTTTGTGTATTTTTAAGATCTACTTTATTCCTCATCTCACAGTGTTTATTCTGTTGGGCCTAAGATGTGGTTGAGAAGCCACCATTTAGAGTTAGGTGGCTTTTTTGTCGTCAGATACAGATTTGGATGATGCCTTGTCCTATATCAAAGGTGATGTTTCATCACTGATTCGTCTTTTCATCCAAAGAGTTACAATGAGGGTCGAGGGAAAATTCAACATGATTCAAAGCAGCCTTTTCCTGTTTAAAAGTTGAGCTTGACTATCTAGCTTTACTAGATGTATCATCTCGGTATTTTGAAGTGCCATATTCTCTCTGTCGTTTCTTTGGTGGTGGAGTCAGAAGGAGAGTCTCTGGGAATTCCTCTGGATAGAGGCATGCCGGTGGCTTCAGGGGGCTTGGCGTCGGGAGCCCTGGGCGGAGTTCTGGAACTGCTTGCCCGATGCTGGGTGAGTCAGGTTATCCCACAGAGTTTCTGTTTCCTCCTTATGAGATTGCTGGAAGGTGACATAAGTCAAGCAGAGAAAGGCAATGATCATACAGTTTCACTCATTTATGGAACATAAGAAATAGCAGGGAGATCAGTAGGAGAAGGAAGGGAAGAATGAATGAGGAGCTTCACAGAAGGGGGAATGAATCACAAAAGACTATGGACTCTGGGAAACAAACTGAGGGCTTCAGAGGGGGAGGGTGGTGGTTGATTGGGATAGGCCACTGATGGGTATTAAGGAGGGCACGTATTGCATGGAGCCCTGGGTGTTAGCCGTAAACAAGGAATCATGGAACACTCCATCAAAAACTAATGATGTGGTGTATGGTGACTCACATAACATAATTAAAAAATTTAAAAAAAAGAAATTGCTGGAGGGTCATCTCTATGGAAAGGCTTTTTACACAGAAACTGTTCTGCCTAAGGAAGAGTAACTAAACATGATGTGATTTGGGCTGTATTATTCTGTAAATAATTTTAAAACTCCCTGTCCTAGGGATACGATATGTTATTGCACGCAGAGGCCTGAGAAAGCTGCAATGAAAGCTTGAGATCTCAGAGCACATTCGTGTTCCATGGATACGTCACTGAACGGTTTGCACAGGTAGGCAGGTAAGTGGAGAGAAATATGACAGAAGGGGAGAGAAGGTGTGAACCATTCATTAGGTAGCCTTCTCCCCTTCTCAGGAAAGCCTTGGGCCAGTGTCATTTTGGAAGAAGAGGGGGAATCCTGGAGCTTTGCAGCAGACAGGGGAGTTCCAGGTCTGGGTAGAGGTGACAGGGATCCCAGAGGAGAGCTGAGTGCATTCTGCAGCAGGGTGTGGGCAGGGCAAGCTCCAGGGGTGGCTGTGAGTCTCCCGTGTGACCGTTGTGACAGGTGAGGGCTGCGAGCAGGTTCCTGGCCGAGGACAGGTGAGGCACAGGTGGAGAGCTGGCCGAGCCCCTTCTTCAGGGCCACCGGCCTCACCAAACACACACAGTCTCATCGTCTGTCCGTGTCACTCCAATTCAGACTGTCAGAGTCGCCAGGCCGAGATGTTTGGTGGTGCTTCTTTCCTTGCATGCGTGCGAAGTTTCAAACCTGAGGTGACGGACGTGATGGGTCCTCAGAACATCTGTTACTCTTTTATTTCCTGCTCTACTTCCGATCGGTGAAGTGAATCGGACCTGCTAGTGGAAGGAGCTATCTGTGCGTTTTTATTTCCTAGTTTAATTAAACAATGGGAAAAGAGTCTTCTGAAATAGTAAAGGAATCCTTTCTGGGTGTTCATGTTTTTCTCTTCTGCGAGCCACATTCCGATATTAGAAATTATTTGTTAAAGTGAAACAGCCTCAGAGCTGTCACAGGGTTTGGTGGCCTTTGTGAGAGGGAGAAAGGGAGAAGGAGTGTAGGTTCTTTAGGAGGTTGGGGAGTGCCACATTGTGCTCCCAAAGGAAATGGAGCCTCCAGTCAGCCTTCCCGGGGCAGGGGTGGCGGGGGGGGGGGTGCTGCTTACCTGGAGGCCCATCCTGGGCTCTGGAAGCTTGACCTGGTGAGTCACTTGTGACTTGAGCTGGGGAATCGATGAAGAAAATAGAATGAATGCTGGGGGTTGCCTGTATCCTTTGGACTCAGACAACTCCAGGTAGCAAAGGAACTCTTCACCCCTGAGGCGTGTCGGGATCCCTGAGGGTGTGGGGTTTGCTTCACGGGCTGAGGTTCTGTCTTCATCCTTATCTGGACCGGAGCCATGTTGTCTGGCTATGGAGATCCAGACCCTTAGGTGACCATGTCATCATCATCATTATCATTATTAGTATTAGTATTTTAACAAAACAATAGAGACATTGACTTTGAGATAAAAATACTGCAAGGAACAACACAAGGTCAAATATATACGTGATGATTGAACTTGTGGTGTCTCTCACTGGTGTGGGTCTTGTAGGGCTGCCCAAATGAGGAAGATCAAGGAATTCTATGTGGATAGAAGTGTGCTGTGCACAGGGAGTGTTTTATTCCATCAGTTGACCTCTCTCTGAAGGGAAAATAGCGTGGTGTCTGGAGCTTGGTTTCTGATCGGAAGGACTGGGAGGCCAGTGAATGGAAAGAGCGGTGTTCATGTTGACATGGTGCTCGGTGCCCAGTGAGCGAAGGTCGGAAGCTTGGACTCAGAAGCGTTGGTGTTCAGGGAGGATGTTGTCTGAGTTTGCAGCACATCGAGTCACTTGGCTGGTCTGCCTGATCGGGCCAGTTTCTGCCTTTCTAAGGGCAGCTTGAAAGTGCAACCCTAGGGCATTTGCAGAGTGGTCTGCATGGAACCCCTGTGTGGGCCAGTGTGGATACAACCCAGGGAATTCCAGAGCTACCGATGAGCACGTCTGCGAGGCTGGAGTTTGCTTCTCCGTGACAAGGATTGAGCCGGAGTGCAAAGAAGTCTCTGGGTCTTAGGACTCACCGAGCGGGTCCCAGGCTGGCAGGGTGGTCGGATCAGATGTCTGTTTCCCAGGACCTTGGCCAGAGGGAGATTTGGACCCTGGGAAGCGTCTCTGCTCAGCTTTCTCGGGTGAGCACCTCCGGCAAGGGGAGGAAGCGTGTGTGCTCACCTGTCATCGAGGAAGGTGTCTGGTTTCAGGTTTCGTGTGCAGGTGGATTCCTCACGCGGCTCCCTTTCCTGATGGTGTTTGGGGTGCAGGAGGTGGGTGGACCCCTTGTCCCGGGCATCCGGGCTGTGCAGGAGCCCTGGGGCACCTTTTCCCCTAGGGATTTGGAGCACGACACCGGGCGGGGGTCGGTGGTGAAGCCATCAGTTGGTGCCTCGGTTTCTTCCCTGCCGAGATGGAGTGGAGACTCTAAGTGCTATGGAAATAGAAAGCAGGAGACGGGGCTGGGGGTGCTGAAGGGGAGGTGGGGGTGGTGTTCGCTATTCATATAGGGGCCAGGTGGTACTTCACTAGGAGGGTGATACTTGAGTCAAGATCTAAAGAAGGTGAGTGAGATCACATCGAGAGCATTGTAAACTGAAGGGAAAGCATGTGCAAAGGCCCCAGGCAGGAGTATACCAGGTGTGCGCAGGAGCAGCAAGAAGGCCCCGTGGCCACGGCAGACAGCTTAGGACATGACCTCAGGGAGGTGACAGAGTGTAACAGAAAGTCATTGCAGGCCCGTGACCCCATGGGACCCTGTCTCACTGGGCCATCCTGGCTTCAGGGTTGAGAACAGATGACAGAGGGTTGAAGATGGGCAAGGGAGGTCAATGATGACGCTTTTCCAGGAACTCAGGCAAGAGATGGGCTCCAGTGTGGACCAGACAGGTGGCCTCGGAAGGAGCGGTTAGTCCTATGGTGGGTACGTCTCGAAGACGGAGCTCACCGGATTTGCCGACGGCTTAGATATCGGGGATGGGAGAAAGGAGGACCCGGGGTAACTCCCAGCTGTTGCGGGCTGTCCCGAGCGAGGGAAGGAGAAGGTTTCTGGGGGTACGAGGTAGTCCGTGTGCCGCATGCTGAGGAAGGTGCCTCTCCCGGTGGATCTGCTGAGGTTTGTGTCCGGGAGAACCTTTCACGTGTCCTCCCTCAGCAACGTTCAAGTACAAGTATCCCCCATTTTTTAAAAGTTCATGGGAAGACACTTGGCTTTTTGAAAAGATCTCCGTTATTACCTGGTTTCACTAATGGGAAGAAACCGGAAGAGGATTTTCCTCTTATGAAAAAAGTCGAACAGCGAGCATCGCGTTCAGCATCTGTTTTGGGGAGGAGCACGACAGAGGCAGCGTGCAGCCTAACCACCGCTTCCTGGGAACCGCTGTCTGCGTCCAGCCACCGGCACTTTGAATTGTGTCTGTGAGCGTCTGCTGTGCTTTATCTCCATTTATTTTCAGCATCCGTTAGGAGTTGTGTCCCGAGGCCTAGGAAAAGCCAAAGAGAAGTCATTTTTGGAGTCTGAGCGTGCTCACTCATTTTTCCATATAAATTAATGGTCATTCCTTCTTTACACCATTTCTGCTGTGAAACGTTTCCTAGGAGCACTGTACTTTCAAAGAGCAGGGGAACCTGTACCCCATCCTGCCGGGTTAGCTTTAGTCACCACGCTGCACAGAACATTCCATGACTATCAGATTTTCTCACTCAGACACTGCATCTTTGACCACCTTCACCCGCCCCCCCCCCGTTCCCCGCATCGGGCAGCCACCCATCTCTTCTCCCTGTCTGTGCATTCAGTATTTGTTTATTTCACGTGGAATGATCATGAGAGCATCTGGTATTTGTCTTTCTGTGTCTGAGTTACTTAGTAGAAGGCTCCCAAGGTCTATGTTTCTATGTGTGTTTATTGGGAATAATGCTGCAGTGACCATGGGAGTCCATCTGTCTTTTTGGGGTACTGTTTTTGTGCTCTCCAAATCAATACTCAGTAGAGCCATTACTGGGTCGTGTGGTAGTTGTATTTATTTCTCAGGAACCTCCATACCGTTTGTCACAGTGACCGCACCATTTCCATTCCCACCAACAGTGCACAGGTTCCCATTGTCTGCACACCCCCGACCACACCGGGTGTCTCTCTCTGGGACGATGCCGTTGCAACACATGTGAGGTGATAGCCGATTGTGGTTTTGACTTATGTCTCCTTGAGGATGATTAGTGATGTTGAAAAACTTTTTCTGTCTATATTGGCCACGTGTATACGATCACTGGAAAGGAAATATGCACAAAATCTCCGTGAATTAAAATATTTTCTTTATTCATTTGACAGAGATAGAGACAACCAGCGAGAGACACAACACAAGCAGGTGGAATGGGAGAGGAAGTAGCAGAGTTCCAGAAGAGGAGCCTGGGGGGCTCGATCCCAGAACGCCATCTTGATTCGGTGCCTAACGAGCCCGTTCGGGGGCCCCTGGGGCGCCCCCGCCGGTCCCCAGGGCCGCGGGGGGGGGGGGGGGGTCACGTGACCTCCCCCGAACCGGAAGTGGCCCCTGGGGGGGTCACGTGACCCCCGCCGGACCGGAAGTGCCCCGCCGGCCGCCATCTTGGATCCCGGGGGCGGCCATCTTGGCGCGGGGGGCGGTTCCCGAGCCGATTCGGGGCCTAACGAGCCCGTTCGGGGGCCCCTGGGGCGCCCCCGCCGGTCCCCAGGGCGGCGGGGCGGGTCACGTGACCTCCCCCGAACCGGAAGTGGCCCCTGGGGGGGTCACGTGACCCCCGCCGGACCGGAAGTGCCCCGCCGGCCGCCATCTTGGATCCCGGGGGCGGCCATCTTGGCGCGGGGGGCGGTTCCCGAGGCGATTCGGGGCCTAAGGAGCGCGTTCGGGGGCCCCTGGGGCGCCCCCTCCGGTCCCCAGGGCGGCGGGGCGGGTCACGTGACCTCCCCCGAACCGGAAGTGGCCCCTGGGGGGGTCACGTGACCCCCGCCGGACCGGAAGTGCCCCGCCGGCCGCCATCTTGGATCCCGGGGGCGGCCATCTTGGCGCGGGGGGCGGTTCCCGAGCCGATTCGGGGCCTAACGAGCCCGTTCGGGGGCCCCTGGGGCGCCCCCGCCGGTCCCCAGGGCGGCGGGGCGGGTCACGTGACCTCCCCCGAACCGGAAGTGGCCCCTGGGGGGGTCACGTGACCCCCGCCGGACCGGAAGTGCCCCTCCGGCCGCCATCTTGGATCCCGGGGGCGGCCATCTTGGCGCGGGGGCGGTTCCCGAGGCGATTCGGGGCCTAAGGAGCGCGTTCGGGGGCCCCTGGGGCGCCCCCTCCGGTCCCCAGGGCGGCGGGGCGGGTCACGTGACCTCCCCCGAACCGGAAGTGGCCCCTGGGGGGGTCACGTGACCCCCGCCGGACCGGAAGTGCCCCGCCGGCCGCCATCTTGGATCCCGGGGGCGGCCATCTTGGCGCGGGGGCGGTTCCCGAGCCGATTCGGGGCCTAACGAGCCCGTTCGGGGGCCCCTGGGGCGCCCCCCGCCGGTCCCCAGGGCGGCGGGGCGGGTCACGTGACCTCCCCCGAACCGGAAGTGGCCCCTGGGGGGGTCACGTGACCCCCGCCGGACCGGAAGTGCCCCGCCGGCCGCCATCTTGGATCCCGGGGGCGGCCATCTTGGCGCGGGGGGCGGTTCCCGAGGCGATTCGGGGCCTAACGAGCCCGTTCGGGGGCCCCTGGGGCGCCCCCGCCGGTCCCCAGGGCGGCGGGGCGGGTCACGTGACCTCCCCCGAACCGGAAGTGGCCCCTGGGGGGGTCACGTGACCCCCGCCGGACCGGAAGTGCCCCGCCGGCCGCCATCTTGGATCCCGGGGGCGGCCATCTTGGCGCGGGGGGGCGGTTCCCGAGCCGATTCGGGGCCCAACGAGCCCGTTCGGGGGCCCCTGGGGCGCCCACGCCGGTCCCCAGGGCGGCGGGGCGGGTCACGTGACCTCCCCCGAACCGGAAGTGGCCCCTGGGGGGGTCACGTTACCCCCGCCGGACCGGAAGTGCCCCGCCGGCCGCCATCTTGGATCCCGGGGGCGGCCATCTTGGCGCGGGGGCGGTTCCCGAGCCGATTCGGGGCCTAAGGAGCCCGTTCGGGGGCCCCTGGGGCGCCCCCCGCCGGTCCCCAGGGCGCCGGGGCGGGTCACGTGACCTCCCCCGAACCGGAAGTGGCCCCTGGGGGGGTCACGTGACCCCCGCCGGACCGGAAGTGCCCCGCCGGCCGCCATCTTGGATCCCGGGGGTGGCCATCTTGGCGCGGGGGGCGGTTCCCGAGCCGATTCGGGGCCTAAGGAGCCCGTTCGGGGGCCCCTGGGGCGCCCCCGCCGGTCCCCAGGGCGCCGGGGCGGGTCACGTGACCTCCCCCGAACCGGAAGTGGCCCCTGGGGGGGTCACGTGACCCCCGCCGGACCGGAAGTGCCCCGCCGGCCGCCATCTTGGATCCCGGGGGCGGCCATCTTGGCGCGGGGGGCGGTTCCCGAGGCGATTCGGGGCCTAACGAGCCCGTTCGGGGGCCCCTGGGGCGCCCCCCGCCGGTCCCCAGGGCGGCGGGGCGGGTCACGTGACCTCCCCCGAACCGGAAGTGGCCCCTGGGGGGGTCACGTGACCCCCGCCGGACCGGAAGTGCCCCTCCGGCCGCCATCTTGGATCCCGGGGGCGGCCATCTTGGCGCGGGGGGCGGTTCCCGAGCCGATTCGGGGCCTAACGAGCCCGTTCGGGGGCCCCTGGGGCGCCCCCGCCGGTCCCCAGGGCGGCGGGGCGGGTCACGTGACCTCCCCCGAACCGGAAGTGGCCCCTGGGGGGGTCACGTGACCCCCGCCGGACCGGAAGTGCCCCGCCGGCCGCCATCTTGGATCCCGGGGGCGGCCATCTTGGCGCGGGGGCGGTTCCCGAGCCGATTCGGGGCCTAACGAGCCCGTTCGGGGGCCCCTGGGGCGCCCCCGCCGGTCCCCAGGGCGGCGGGGCGGGTCACGTGACCTCCCCCGAACCGGAAGTGGCCCCTGGGGGGGTCACGTGACCCCCGCCGGACCGGAAGTGCCCCTCCGGCCGCCATCTTGGATCCCGGGGGCGGCCATCTTGGCGCGGGGGCGGTTCCCGAGCCGATTCGGGGCCTAACGAGCCCGTTCGGGGGCCCCTGGGGCGCCCCCCGCCGGTCCCCAGGGCGGCGGGGCGGGTCACGTGACCTCCCCCGAACCGGAAGTGGCCCCTGGGGGGGTCACGTGACCCCCGCCGGACCGGAAGTGCCCCGCCGGCCGCCATCTTGGATCCCGGGGACGGCCATCTTGGCGCGGGGGGCGGTTCCCGAGCCGATTCGGGGCCTAACGAGCCCGTTCGGGGGCCCCTGGGGCGCCCCCGCCGGTCCCCAGGGCGGCGGGGCGGGTCACGTGACCTCCCCCGAACCGGAAGTGGCCCCTGGGGGGGTCACGTGACCCCCGCCGGACCGGAAGTGCCCCGCCGGCCGCCATCTTGGATCCCGGGGGCGGCCATCTTGGCGCGGGGGGCGGTTCCCGAGGCGATTCGGGGCCTAACGAGCCCGTTCGGGGGCCCCTGGGGCGCCCCCGCCGGTCCCCAGGGCGGCGGGGCGGGTCACGTGACCTCCCCCGAACCGGAAGTGGCCCCTGGGGGGGTCACGTGACCCCCGCCGGACCGGAAGTGCCCCGCCGGCCGCCATCTTGGATCCCGGGGCGGCCATCTTGGCGCGGGGGGCGGTTCCCGAGCCGATTCGGGGCCCAACGAGCCCGTTCGGGGGCCCCTGGGGCGCCCCCGCCGGTCCCCAGGGCCCCGGGGGGGGGGTCACGTGAACTCCCCCGAACCGGAAGTGGCCCCTGGGGGGTCACGTGACCACCGCCGGACCGGAAGTGCCCCGCCGGCCGCCATCTTGGATCCTGGGGGCGGCCATCTTGGCGCGGGGGCCTTTCCCGAGCCGATTCGGGGCCCAACGTGCCCGTTCGGGGGCCCCTGGGGTGCCCCCGCCGGTCCCCAGGGCACCGGGGGGGGTCACGTGACCTCCCCCGAATCGGAAGTGGCCCCTGGGGGGGTCACGTGACCCCCGCAGGACCGGAAGTGCCCCGCCGGCCGCCATCTTGGATCCCGGGGGCGGCCATCTTGGCGCGGGGGGCGGTTCCCGAGCCGATTCGGGGCCCAACGAGCCCGTTCGGAGGCCCCTGGGGCGCCCCCGCCGGTCTCCAGGGCCGCGGGGGGGGTCACGTGACCTCCCCCGAACCGGAAGTGGCCCCTGGGGGGGTCACGTGACCCCCGCCGGACCGGAAGTGCCCCGCCGGCCGCCATCTTGGATCCCGGGGGCGGCCATCTTGGCGCGGGGGCGGTTCCCGAGCCGATTCGGGGCCTAAGGAGCCCGTTCGGGGGCCCCTGGGGCGCCCCCCGCCGGTCCCCAGGGCGGCGGGGCGGGTCACGTGACCTCCCCCGAACCGGAAGTGGCCCCTGGGGGGGTCACGTGACCCCCGCCGGACCGGAAGTGCCCCGCCGGCCGCCATCTTGGATCCCGGGGGCGGCCATCTTGGCGCGGGGGCGGTTCCCGAGGCGATTCGGGGCCTAACGAGCCCGTTCGGGGGCCCCTGGGGCGCCCCCGCCGGTCCCCAGGGCGGCGGGGCGGGTCACGTGACCTCCCCCGAACCGGAAGTGGCCCCTGGGGGGGTCACGTGACCCCCGCCGGACCGGAAGTGCCCCTCCGGCCGCCATCTTGGATCCCGGGGGCGGCCATCTTGGCGCGGGGGCGGTTCCCAAGCCGATTCGGGGCCTAACGAGCCCGTTCGGGGGCCCCTGGGGCGCCCCCGCCGGTCCCCAGGGCGGCGGGGCGGGTCACGTGACCTCCCCCGAACCGGAAGTGGCCCCTGGGGGGGTCACGTGACCCCCGCCGGACCGGAAGTGCCCCGCCGGCCGCCATCTTGGATCCCGGGGGCGGCCATCTTGGCGCGGGGGCGGTTCCCGAGCCGATTCGGGGCCTAACGAGCCCGTTCGGGGGCCCCTGGGGCGCCCCCGCCGGTCCCCAGGGCGGCGGGGCGGGTCACGTGACCTCCCCCGAACCGGAAGTGGCCCCTGGGGGGGTCACGTGACCCCCGCCGGACCGGAAGTGCCCCTCCGGCCGCCATCTTGGATCCCGGGGGCGGCCATCTTGGCGCGGGGGGCGGTTCCCGAGCCGATTCGGGGCCTAACGAGCCCGTTCGGGGGCCCCTGGGGCGCCCCCGCCGGTCCCCAGGGCGGCGGGGCGGGTCACGTGACCTCCCCCGAACCGGAAGTGGCCCCTGGGGGGGTCACGTGACCCCCGCCGGACCGGAAGTGCCCCGCCGGCCGCCATCTTGGATCCCGGGGGCGGCCATCTTGGCGCGGGGGGCGGTTCCCGAGCCGATTCGGGGCCTAACGAGCCCGTTCGGGGGCCCCTGGGGCGCCCCCGCCGGTCCCCAGGGCGGCGGGGCGGGTCACGTGACCTCCCCCGAACCGGAAGTGGCCCCTGGGGGGGTCACGTGACCCCCGCCGGACCGGAAGTGCCCCGCCGGCCGCCATCTTGGATCCCGGGGGCGGCCATCTTGGCGCGGGGGGCGGTTCCCGAGGCGATTCGGGGCCTAACGAGCCCGTTCGGGGGCCCCTGGGGCGCCCCCGCCGGTCCCCAGGGCGGCGGGGCGGGTCACGTGACCTCCCCCGAACCGGAAGTGGCCCCTGGGGGGGTCACGTGACCCCCGCCGGACCGGAAGTGCCCCGCCGGCCGCCATCTTGGATCCCGGGGCGGCCATCTTGGCGCGGGGGGCGGTTCCCGAGCCGATTCGGGGCCCAACGAGCCCGTTCGGGGGCCCCTGGGGCGCCCCCGCCGGTCCCCAGGGCCCCGGGGGGGGGTCACGTGAACTCCCCCGAACCGGAAGTGGCCCCTGGGGGGTCACGTGACCACCGCCTGACCGGAAGTGCCCCGCCGGCCGCCATCTTGGATCCTGGGGGCGGCCATCTTGGCGCGGGGGCCTTTCCCGAGCCGATTCGGGGCCCAACGTGCCCGTTCGGGGGCCCCTGGGGTGCCCCCGCCGGTCCCCAGGGCACCGGGGGGGGTCACGTGACCTCCCCCGAATCGGAAGTGGCCCCTGGGGGGGTCACGTGACCCCCGCAGGACCGGAAGTGCCCCGCCGGCCGCCATCTTGGATCCCGGGGGCGGCCATCTTGGCGCGGGGGGCGGTTCCCGAGCCGATTCGGGGCCCAACGAGCCCGTTCGGAGGCCCCTGGGGCGCCCCCGCCGGTCCTCCAGGGCCGCGGGGGGGGTCACGTGACCTCCCCCGAACCGGAAGTGGCCCCTGGGGGGGTCACGTGACCCCCGCCGGACCGGAAGTGCCCCGCCGGCCGCCATCTTGGATCCCGGGGGGCGGCCATCTTGGCGCGGGGGGCGGTTCCCGAGCCGATTCGGGGCCCAACGCGCCCGTTCGGGGGCCCCTGGGGCGCCCCCCGCCGGGTCCCCAGGGCCCCGGGGGGGGTCACGTGACCTCCCCCGAACCGGAAGTGGCCCCTGGGGGGGTCACGTGACCCCCGCCGGACCGGAAGTGCCCCGCCGGCCGCCATCTTGGATCCCGGGGGCGGCCATCTTGGCGCGGGGGGCGGTTCCCGAGCCGATTCCGGGCCCAACGCACCCGTTCGGGGGCCCCTGGGGCGCCCCCCGCCGGTCCCCAGGGCCCCGGGGGGGGTCACGTGACCTCCCCCGAACCGGAAGTGGCCCCTGGGGGGGTCACGTGACCCCCGCCGGACCGGAAGTGCCCCGCCGGCCGCCATCTTGGATCCCGGGGGCGGCCATCTTGGCGCGGGGGCGGTTCCCGAGCCGATTCGGGGCCCAACGAGCCCGTTCGGGGGCCCCTGGGGCGCCCCCGCCGGTCCTCACGGCCGCGGGGGGGGGTCACGTGACCTCCCCCGAACCGGAAGTGGCCCCTGGGGGGGTCACGTGACCCCCGCCGGACCGGAAGTGCCCCGCCGGCCGCCATCTTGGATCCCGGGGGCGGCCATCTTGGCGCGGGGGGCGGTTCCCGAGCCGATTCGGGGCCTAACGAGCCCGTTCGGGGGCCCCTGGGGCGCCCCCGCCGGTCCCCAGGGCGGCGGGGGCGGGTCACGTGACCTCCCCCGAACCGGAAGTGGCCCCTGGGGGGGTCACGTGACCCCCGCCGGACCGGAAGTGCCCCGCCGGCCGCCATCTTGGATCCCGGGGGCGGCCATCTTGGCGCGGGGGCGGTTCCCGAGCCGATTCGGGGCCTAACGAGCCCGTTCGGGGGCCCCTGGGGCGCCCCCGCCGGTCCCCAGGGCGGCGGGGCGGGTCACGTGACCTCCCCCGAACCGGAAGTGGCCCCTGGGGGGGCCACGTGACCCCCGTCGGACCGGAAGTGCCCCGCCGGCCGCCATCTTGGATCCCGGGGGCGGCCATCTTGGCGCGGGGGGGCGGTTCCCGAGCCGATTCGGGGCCTAACGAGCCCGTTCGGGGGCCCCTGGGGCGCCCCCCGCCGGTCCCCAGGGTGGCGGGGCGGGTCACGTGATCTCCCCCGTACCGGAAGTGGCCCCTGGGGGGGTCACGTGACCCCCGCCGGACCGGAAGTGCCCCGCCGGCCGCCATCTTGGATCCCGGGGACGGCCATCTTGGCGCGGGGGCGGTTCCCGAGGCGATTCGGGGCCTAACGAGCCCGTTCGGGGGCCCCTGGGGCGCCCCCGCCGGTCCCCAGGGCGCCGGGGCGGGTCACGTGACCTCGCCCGAACCGGAAGTGGCCCCTGGGGGGGTCACGTGACCCCCGCCGGACCGGAAGTGCCCCGCCGGCCGCCATCTTGGATCCCGGGGGGCGGCCATCTTGGCGCGGGGGGCGGTTCCCGAGCCGATTCGGGGCCTAAGGAGCCCGTTCGGGGGCCCCTGGGGCGCCCCCCGCCGGTCCCCAGGGCGGCGGGGCGGGTCACGTGACCTCCCCCGAACCGGAAGTGGCCCCTGGGGGGGTCACGTGACCCCCGCCGGACCGGAAGTGCCCCTCCGGCCGCCATCTTGGATCCCGGGGGCGGCCATCTTGGCGCGGGGGCGGTTCCCGAGCCGATTCGGGGCCTAAGGAGCCCGTTCGGGGGCCCCTGGGGCGCCCCCCGCCGGTCCCCAGGGCGGCGGGGCGGGTCACGTGACCTCCCCCGAACCGGAAGTGGCCCCTGGGGGGGTCACGTGACCCCCGCCGGACCGGAAGTGCCCCGCCGGCCGCCATCTTGGATCCCGGGGGCGGCCATCTTGGCGCGGG
>NW_028273788.1:0-61238 GCF_024610735.1 Ursus americanus | reverse complement strand
AGTGCGGTTTCCTAAACCCTGAGCACCGAGCCTCTGGTTAGAGAATGCCACTTCAAGCATCCTGATGCATGGAGAGAGAAGTTTTGTCAACTATCTGTATTGAACGGTAAGAGAAGTGCCCTGCCGGGAACACTAAGAGAGCGCCATCTAGAGACAACCTTCCAACTTCCATCTACCTTCATGAAGATGGATGTATTTTCCAAAAGTTTGTATTAAAACACAAGGCACGTGCTGTATGCTCACATAAGAACACCCTTTGTAGAAGATCTTCCAACTCACATCTTCTGTAATGAAGATGGAAGTACTTGCAGAAGTGTGAGTGAACGCCTCAGGAGAGGTTCTAGCTAAGTAGCATTGAGAACCAAGTCTGTGTTGTAGGAAGGCAACAACGATCTAACGTCGTTACCCATGAATACGCACGCATTTCCCAAAACGTGTGTTGAAACTTCAGGAAAATGCCATAGACGTAACCCTCAGTAAGGAGAGGGAATGCAAAGTGTCTTCTACCTCCCGTCTGTCACGATGATGGAAGCTTGTTTCAGAGTGTGAATTTAAGGGTAAGGAAAGGGCCGTTAACCGATCTTTGAGAAAGATCACTGTATCGAAGCCATCTTCCATCTCACATCTTCGGATGTGAAGATGAAAACTTTTGCACAGGGGTGTAAGGAAATATAAGGAAAGTGCCACAGACTGAAATCTATGAAAGAACGCCGTACAGAAAGCATCTTGCATCCCGCAATCTTCAGTCATGAGAACGGAAGCATGTGCAAAAGTGTACAAAAACATCAACATAAAGCACTCTGCTTAACGTGGTAGAAGAACACTGTGCAGCCACCATGTCTCAACTCATCACTCCTGTCGTGAAGATGGAGCTTTGTAAGGAAAGGGTAGTTAAGCAATCTTTGAGAAAGAATACTGTGTCGAAGCCATCTTCCCTCTCACGTCTTCAGACGTGAATACGTAACCGTTTGCACAGGGATGTAAGGAAATATAAGGAAAGTGCCACAGACTGAAATCTATGAAAGAACGCCGTACACAAAGCATCTTGCATCCCACAATCTTCAGTCATGAGAACGGAAGCATGGGTAAAAGTGTGGAGGAAAACATCAACAGAAAGCAGTTTGCTTAACTCTGTTAGAAGGGCACTCTGCAGCCACCACGTCTCAACTCACCACTCCTGTGGTGAAGATGGAAGCCTTGGCAAGAGTGTGCACGAGCACGTAAAGAAAGGGCCGTCCAGTTAATTCTGAGACCCAAATCTGTGTAGATAGACTACAACACCGAACCCACCTCCTGACGAATGAATCAACCAGGGATTTCTTCCCTGTGTGTGGAACCTTAAGGAAAGTGCCATAAACTTAGGTGTTGAGAACACTGGATCGATAGCATCTTACAACCCAGAGCTTCTGCCACGTAGACATAAATATTTGCCACGTTGGGTTGAAAGCAGAAGGAAAGTGGCTGAGACTTTGCTTCGAGAGAGGATCTTACCGAATCCATCCTTCGAGGGATGTCTTCTAACGTGTAGTGGGAAGCATTCAGATAAGTGTATTTCTCAGCATAAAGAAATGATTGTACACTTAACCTTTGGAACGAATTCCGTGGAAACCATCGGAAAACCACATTTTCTCTCATGAACCTGGAAGCATTGGCTCAAGGGTGAGGGAACATGTGACTCAGTGCGGTTTCCTAAACCCTGAGCACCGAGCATCTGGATAGAGAATGCCACTTCAAGCAGCCTGATGCACGGAGAGAGAAGCTTTCTCAGTTATGTGTGATGAACAGTAAGAGAAGTGTCCTTCGCTGAACACTAAGAAAGAGCACATTAGAGAAAACCTTCCAAATCCCATCTACCTTCATGAAGATGGAGGTATTTTTCAAAAGTGTGCATGAAAACACAAGGAAGGTGCATAGGATCACTTAAGAACACCCTTTGGAAAAGATCATCCCAACTCACATCTTCTAAAATGAACACAGACGAACTTGCAGAAGTGTTAGTGAAGGCATCAGGAGAGGTTCTAGCTTAGCAGCTGTGAGAACCAAGTCTGTGTTGTAGGAAGGCAACATCGATTTAATATCGTGAACCATGAATAAACACGCGTTTCCCTGTACGTGACAACGATAAAAAGCGATAAAAAAGCGATAAAAAAGCGAAAAAAACTGCCATAGAAGAAACTCTCAGTAAGAAGAGTGTAAGCAAATGGTATTCCAACTCAGATCGTCTGTCGTGATGATGGAAGCATGTTTCAGAGTGTGAATTAAAGTGCAAAGGAATGTGCTGTTAACCAATCCTTGATAAATAAAACTATATCGAAGCCATCTTCCCTCTCACGTCTTCGGACGTGACTATGAAACCTTTTGCTCAGCGGTGTAAGGAAATAGAAGGAAAGTGCCACAGACTGAAATCTATGAAAGAACGCCGTACACAAAGCATCTTGCATCCCACAATCTTCAGTCATGAGAACGGAAGCATGGGTAAAAGTGTGGAGGAAAACATCAACAGAAAGCAGTTTGCTTAACTCTGTAGAAGGGCACTCTGCAGCCACCACGTCTCAACTCACCACTCCTGTGGTGAAGATGGAAGCCTTGGCAAGAGTGTGCACGAGCACGTAAAGAAAGGGCCGTCCAGTTAATTCTGAGACCCAAATCTGTGTAGATAGACTACAACACCGAACCCACCTCCTGACGAATGAATCAACCAGGGATTTCTTCCCTGTGTGTGAACCTTAAGGAAAGTGCCATAAACTTAATAGGCGTTGAGAACACTGGATCGATAGCATCTTACCACCCACAGCTTCAGTCAGGTAGATAGCAATATTTGCCACGTTGTGTTGAACGCAGAAGGAAAGTGGCTGAGATTAAACTTCGAGAAAGCACCATGCCGAATTGATCCTTCGAGGCATGTGTTCTTTCATGATGATGGAATCATGTTTCAGACTGTGAATTAAAGTGCAAGGAATGGGCCGTTAACCAATACTGGAGAAATAACACTGTATCGAAGCCATCTTCCCTCTCACGTCTTCGGACGTGACTATGAAACCTTTTGCTCAGCGGTGTAAGGAAATATAAGGAAAGTGCCACAGACTGAAATCTATGAAAGAACGCCGTACACAAAGCATCTTGCATCCCACAATCTTCAGTCATGAGAACGGAAGCATGGGTAAACGTGTGGAGGAAAACTTCAACAGAAAGCAGTTTGCTTAACTCTGTAGAAGGGCACTCTGCAGCCACCACGTCTCAACTCACCACTCCTGTGGTGAAGATGGAAACCTTGGCAAGAGTGTGCACGAGCACGTAAAGAAAGGGCCGTCCAGTTAATTCTGAGACCCAAATCTGTGTAGATAGACTACAACACCGAACCCACCTCCTGACGAATGAATCAACCAGGGATTTCTTCCCTGTGTGTGGAACCTTAAGGAAAGTGCCATAAACTTAACAGGAGATGAGAACACTGGATCGATTGCTTCTTACAACCCACGGCTTCTCTCTCGTAGACATAAACATTTGCCACGTTGGGTTGAAAGCAGAAGGAAAGTGGCTGAGACTTTGCTTCGAGAGAGGATCTTACCAAATCGATCCTTCGAGGCATGTCTTCTATCGTGTAGTGGGAAGCATTCAGATAAGTGCGTTTCTCAGCATAAAGAAATGATTGTACACGTAACATTTGGAAAGAATTCTGTGGAAACCATCTGAAACTCACGTTTTCTCTCATGAACCTGGAAGCATTGGCTCAAGGGTGAGGGAACATGTGACTCAGTGCGGTTTCCTAAACCCTGAGCACCGAGCCTCTGGTTAGAGAATGCCACTTCAAGCATCCTGATGCATGGAGAGAGAAGTTTTGTCAACTATCTGTATTGAACGGTAAGAGAAGTGCCCTGCCGGGAACACTAAGAGAGAGCGCCATCTAGAGACAACCTTCCAACTTCCATCTACCTTCATGAAGATGGATGTATTTTCCAAAAGTTTGTATTAAAACACAAGGCACGTGCTGTATGCTCACATAAGAACACCCTTTGTAGAAGATCTTCCAACTCACATCTTCTGTAATGAAGATGGAAGTACTTGCAGAAGTGTGAGTGAACGCCTCAGGAGAGGTTCTAGCTAAGTAGCATTGAGAACCAAGTCTGTGTTGTAGGAAGGCAACAACGATCTAACGTCGTTACCCATGAATACGCACGCATTTCCCAAAACGTGTGTTGAAACTTCAGGAAAATGCCATAGACGTAACCCTCAGTAAGGAGAGGGAATGCAAAGTGTCTTCTACCTCCCGTCTGTCACGATGATGGAAGCTTGTTTCAGAGTGTGAATTTAAGGGTAAGGAAAGGGCCGTTAACCGATCTTTGAGAAAGATCACTGTATCGAAGCCATCTTCCATCTCACATCTTCGGATGTGAAGATGAAAACTTTTGCACAGGGGTGTAAGGAAATATAAGGAAAGTGCCACAGACTGAAATCTATGAAAGAACGCCGTACAGAAAGCATCTTGCATCCCGCAATCTTCAGTCATGAGAACGGAAGCATGTGCAAAAGTGTACAAAAACATCAACATAAAGCACTCTGCTTAACGTGGTAGAAGAACACTGTGCAGCCACCATGTCTCAACTCATCACTCCTGTCGTGAAGATGGAGCTTTGTAAGGAAAGGGTAGTTAAGCAATCTTTGAGAAAGAATACTGTGTCGAAGCCATCTTCCCTCTCACGTCTTCAGACGTGAATACGTAACCGTTTGCACAGGGATGTAAGGAAATATAAGGAAAGTGCCACAGACTGAAATCTATGAAAGAACGCCGTACACAAAGCATCTTGCATCCCACAATCTTCAGTCATGAGAACGGAAGCATGGGTAAAAGTGTGGAGGAAAACATCAACAGAAAGCAGTTTGCTTAACTCTGTTAGAAGGGCACTCTGCAGCCACCACGTCTCAACTCACCACTCCTGTGGTGAAGATGGAAGCCTTGGCAAGAGTGTGCACGAGCACGTAAAGAAAGGGCCGTCCAGTTAATTCTGAGACCCAAATCTGTGTAGATAGACTACAACACCGAACCCACCTCCTGACGAATGAATCAACCAGGGATTTCTTCCCTGTGTGTGGAACCTTAAGGAAAGTGCCATAAACTTAGGTGTTGAGAACACTGGATCGATAGCATCTTACAACCCAGAGCTTCTGCCACGTAGACATAAATATTTGCCACGTTGGGTTGAAAGCAGAAGGAAAGTGGCTGAGACTTTGCTTCGAGAGAGGATCTTACCGAATCCATCCTTCGAGGGATGTCTTCTAACGTGTAGTGGGAAGCATTCAGATAAGTGTATTTCTCAGCATAAAGAAATGATTGTACACTTAACCTTTGGAACGAATTCCGTGGAAACCATCGGAAAACCACATTTTCTCTCATGAACCTGGAAGCATTGGCTCAAGGGTGAGGGAACATGTGACTCAGTGCGGTTTCCTAAACCCTGAGCACCGAGCATCTGGATAGAGAATGCCACTTCAAGCAGCCTGATGCACGGAGAGAGAAGCTTTCTCAGTTATGTGTGATGAACAGTAAGAGAAGTGTCCTTCGCTGAACACTAAGAAAGAGCACATTAGAGAAAACCTTCCAAATCCCATCTACCTTCATGAAGATGGAGGTATTTTTCAAAAGTGTGCATGAAAACACAAGGAAGGTGCATAGGATCACTTAAGAACACCCTTTGGAAAAGATCATCCCAACTCACATCTTCTAAAATGAACACAGACGAACTTGCAGAAGTGTTAGTGAAGGCATCAGGAGAGGTTCTAGCTTAGCAGCTGTGAGAACCAAGTCTGTGTTGTAGGAAGGCAACATCGATTTAATATCGTGAACCATGAATAAACACGCGTTTCCCTGTACGTGACAACGATAAAAAGCGATAAAAAAGCGATAAAAAAGCGAAAAAAACTGCCATAGAAGAAACTCTCAGTAAGAAGAGTGTAAGCAAATGGTATTCCAACTCAGATCGTCTGTCGTGATGATGGAAGCATGTTTCAGAGTGTGAATTAAAGTGCAAAGGAATGTGCTGTTAACCAATCCTTGATAAATAAAACTATATCGAAGCCATCTTCCCTCTCACGTCTTCGGACGTGACTATGAAACCTTTTGCTCAGCGGTGTAAGGAAATAGAAGGAAAGTGCCACAGACTGAAATCTATGAAAGAACGCCGTACACAAAGCATCTTGCATCCCACAATCTTCAGTCATGAGAACGGAAGCATGGGTAAAAGTGTGGAGGAAAACATCAACAGAAAGCAGTTTGCTTAACTCTGTAGAAGGGCACTCTGCAGCCACCACGTCTCAACTCACCACTCCTGTGGTGAAGATGGAAGCCTTGGCAAGAGTGTGCACGAGCACGTAAAGAAAGGGCCGTCCAGTTAATTCTGAGACCCAAATCTGTGTAGATAGACTACAACACCGAACCCACCTCCTGACGAATGAATCAACCAGGGATTTCTTCCCTGTGTGTGAACCTTAAGGAAAGTGCCATAAACTTAATAGGCGTTGAGAACACTGGATCGATAGCATCTTACCACCCACAGCTTCAGTCAGGTAGATAGCAATATTTGCCACGTTGTGTTGAACGCAGAAGGAAAGTGGCTGAGATTAAACTTCGAGAAAGCACCATGCCGAATTGATCCTTCGAGGCATGTGTTCTTTCATGATGATGGAATCATGTTTCAGACTGTGAATTAAAGTGCAAGGAATGGGCCGTTAACCAATACTGGAGAAATAACACTGTATCGAAGCCATCTTCCCTCTCACGTCTTCGGACGTGACTATGAAACCTTTTGCTCAGCGGTGTAAGGAAATATAAGGAAAGTGCCACAGACTGAAATCTATGAAAGAACGCCGTACACAAAGCATCTTGCATCCCACAATCTTCAGTCATGAGAACGGAAGCATGGGTAAACGTGTGGAGGAAAACTTCAACAGAAAGCAGTTTGCTTAACTCTGTAGAAGGGCACTCTGCAGCCACCACGTCTCAACTCACCACTCCTGTGGTGAAGATGGAAACCTTGGCAAGAGTGTGCACGAGCACGTAAAGAAAGGGCCGTCCAGTTAATTCTGAGACCCAAATCTGTGTAGATAGACTACAACACCGAACCCACCTCCTGACGAATGAATCAACCAGGGATTTCTTCCCTGTGTGTGGAACCTTAAGGAAAGTGCCATAAACTTAACAGGAGATGAGAACACTGGATCGATTGCTTCTTACAACCCACGGCTTCTCTCTCGTAGACATAAACATTTGCCACGTTGGGTTGAAAGCAGAAGGAAAGTGGCTGAGACTTTGCTTCGAGAGAGGATCTTACCAAATCGATCCTTCGAGGCATGTCTTCTATCGTGTAGTGGGAAGCATTCAGATAAGTGCGTTTCTCAGCATAAAGAAATGATTGTACACGTAACATTTGGAAAGAATTCTGTGGAAACCATCTGAAACTCACGTTTTCTCTCATGAACCTGGAAGCATTGGCTCAAGGGTGAGGGAACATGTGACTCAGTGCGGTTTCCTAAACCCTGAGCACCGAGCCTCTGGTTAGAGAATGCCACTTCAAGCATCCTGATGCATGGAGAGAGAAGTTTTGTCAACTATCTGTATTGAACGGTAAGAGAAGTGCCCTGCCGGGAACACTAAGAGAGAGCGCCATCTAGAGACAACCTTCCAACTTCCATCTACCTTCATGAAGATGGATGTATTTTCCAAAAGTTTGTATTAAAACACAAGGCACGTGCTGTATGCTCACATAAGAACACCCTTTGTAGAAGATCTTCCAACTCACATCTTCTGTAATGAAGATGGAAGTACTTGCAGAAGTGTGAGTGAACGCCTCAGGAGAGGTTCTAGCTAAGTAGCATTGAGAACCAAGTCTGTGTTGTAGGAAGGCAACAACGATCTAACGTCGTTACCCATGAATACGCACGCATTTCCCAAAACGTGTGTTGAAACTTCAGGAAAATGCCATAGACGTAACCCTCAGTAAGGAGAGGGAATGCAAAGTGTCTTCTACCTCCCGTCTGTCACGATGATGGAAGCTTGTTTCAGAGTGTGAATTTAAGGGTAAGGAAAGGGCCGTTAACCGATCTTTGAGAAAGATCACTGTATCGAAGCCATCTTCCATCTCACATCTTCGGATGTGAAGATGAAAACTTTTGCACAGGGGTGTAAGGAAATATAAGGAAAGTGCCACAGACTGAAATCTATGAAAGAACGCCGTACAGAAAGCATCTTGCATCCCGCAATCTTCAGTCATGAGAACGGAAGCATGTGCAAAAGTGTACAAAAACATCAACATAAAGCACTCTGCTTAACGTGGTAGAAGAACACTGTGCAGCCACCATGTCTCAACTCATCACTCCTGTCGTGAAGATGGAGCTTTGTAAGGAAAGGGTAGTTAAGCAATCTTTGAGAAAGAATACTGTGTCGAAGCCATCTTCCCTCTCACGTCTTCAGACGTGAATACGTAACCGTTTGCACAGGGATGTAAGGAAATATAAGGAAAGTGCCACAGACTGAAATCTATGAAAGAACGCCGTACACAAAGCATCTTGCATCCCACAATCTTCAGTCATGAGAACGGAAGCATGGGTAAAAGTGTGGAGGAAAACATCAACAGAAAGCAGTTTGCTTAACTCTGTTAGAAGGGCACTCTGCAGCCACCACGTCTCAACTCACCACTCCTGTGGTGAAGATGGAAGCCTTGGCAAGAGTGTGCACGAGCACGTAAAGAAAGGGCCGTCCAGTTAATTCTGAGACCCAAATCTGTGTAGATAGACTACAACACCGAACCCACCTCCTGACGAATGAATCAACCAGGGATTTCTTCCCTGTGTGTGGAACCTTAAGGAAAGTGCCATAAACTTAGGTGTTGAGAACACTGGATCGATAGCATCTTACAACCCAGAGCTTCTGCCACGTAGACATAAATATTTGCCACGTTGGGTTGAAAGCAGAAGGAAAGTGGCTGAGACTTTGCTTCGAGAGAGGATCTTACCGAATCCATTCTTCGAGGGATGTCTTCTAACGTGTAGTGGGAAGCATTCAGATAAGTGTATTTCTCAGCATAAAGAAATGATTGTACACTTAACCTTTGGAACGAATTCCGTGGAAACCATCGGAAAACCACATTTTCTCTCATGAACCTGGAAGCATTGGCTCAAGGGTGAGGGAACATGTGACTCAGTGCGGTTTCCTAAACCCTGAGCACCGAGCATCTGGATAGAGAATGCCACTTCAAGCAGCCTGATGCACGGAGAGAGAAGCTTTCTCAGTTATGTGTGATGAACAGTAAGAGAAGTGTCCTTCGCTGAACACTAAGAAAGAGCACATTAGAGAAAACCTTCCAAATCCCATCTACCTTCATGAAGATGGAGGTATTTTTCAAAAGTGTGCATGAAAACACAAGGAAGGTGCATAGGATCACTTAAGAACACCCTTTGGAAAAGATCATCCCAACTCACATCTTCTAAAATGAACACAGACGAACTTGCAGAAGTGTTAGTGAAGGCATCAGGAGAGGTTCTAGCTTAGCAGCTGTGAGAACCAAGTCTGTGTTGTAGGAAGGCAACATCGATTTAATATCGTGAACCATGAATAAACACGCGTTTCCCTGTACGTGACAACGATAAAAAGCGATAAAAAAGCGATAAAAAAGCGAAAAAAACTGCCATAGAAGAAACTCTCAGTAAGAAGAGTGTAAGCAAATGGTATTCCAACTCAGATCGTCTGTCGTGATGATGGAAGCATGTTTCAGAGTGTGAATTAAAGTGCAAAGGAATGTGCTGTTAACCAATCCTTGATAAATAAAACTATATCGAAGCCATCTTCCCTCTCACGTCTTCGGACGTGACTATGAAACCTTTTGCTCAGCGGTGTAAGGAAATAGAAGGAAAGTGCCACAGACTGAAATCTATGAAAGAACGCCGTACACAAAGCATCTTGCATCCCACAATCTTCAGTCATGAGAACGGAAGCATGGGTAAAAGTGTGGAGGAAAACATCAACAGAAAGCAGTTTGCTTAACTCTGTAGAAGGGCACTCTGCAGCCACCACGTCTCAACTCACCACTCCTGTGGTGAAGATGGAAGCCTTGGCAAGAGTGTGCACGAGCACGTAAAGAAAGGGCCGTCCAGTTAATTCTGAGACCCAAATCTGTGTAGATAGACTACAACACCGAACCCACCTCCTGACGAATGAATCAACCAGGGATTTCTTCCCTGTGTGTGAACCTTAAGGAAAGTGCCATAAACTTAATAGGCGTTGAGAACACTGGATCGATAGCATCTTAGCACCCACAGCTTCAGTCAGGTAGATAGCAATATTTGCCACGTTGTGTTGAACGCAGAAGGAAAGTGGCTGAGATTAAACTTCGAGAAAGCACCATGCCGAATTGATCCTTCGAGGCATGTGTTCTTTCATGATGATGGAATCATGTTTCAGACTGTGAATTAAAGTGCAAGGAATGGGCCGTTAACCAATACTGGAGAAATAACACTGTATCGAAGCCATCTTCCCTCTCACGTCTTCGGACGTGACTATGAAACCTTTTGCTCAGCGGTGTAAGGAAATATAAGGAAAGTGCCACAGACTGAAATCTATGAAAGAACGCCGTACACAAAGCATCTTGCATCCCACAATCTTCAGTCATGAGAACGGAAGCATGGGTAAACGTGTGGAGGAAAACTTCAACAGAAAGCAGTTTGCTTAACTCTGTAGAAGGGCACTCTGCAGCCACCACGTCTCAACTCACCACTCCTGTGGTGAAGATGGAAACCTTGGCAAGAGTGTGCACGAGCACGTAAAGAAAGGGCCGTCCAGTTAATTCTGAGACCCAAATCTGTGTAGATAGACTACAACACCGAACCCACCTCCTGACGAATGAATCAACCAGGGATTTCTTCCCTGTGTGTGGAACCTTAAGGAAAGTGCCATAAACTTAACAGGAGATGAGAACACTGGATCGATTGCTTCTTACAACCCACGGCTTCTCTCTCGTAGACATAAACATTTGCCACGTTGGGTTGAAAGCAGAAGGAAAGTGGCTGAGACTTTGCTTCGAGAGAGGATCTTACCAAATCGATCCTTCGAGGCATGTCTTCTATCGTGTAGTGGGAAGCATTCAGATAAGTGCGTTTCTCAGCATAAAGAAATGATTGTACACGTAACATTTGGAAAGAATTCTGTGGAAACCATCTGAAACTCACGTTTTCTCTCATGAACCTGGAAGCATTGGCTCAAGGGTGAGGGAACATGTGACTCAGTGCGGTTTCCTAAACCCTGAGCACCGAGCCTCTGGTTAGAGAATGCCACTTCAAGCATCCTGATGCATGGAGAGAGAAGTTTTGTCAACTATCTGTATTGAACGGTAAGAGAAGTGCCCTGCCGGGAACACTAAGAGAGAGCGCCATCTAGAGACAACCTTCCAACTTCCATCTACCTTCATGAAGATGGATGTATTTTCCAAAAGTTTGTATTAAAACACAAGGCACGTGCTGTATGCTCACATAAGAACACCCTTTGTAGAAGATCTTCCAACTCACATCTTCTGTAATGAAGATGGAAGTACTTGCAGAAGTGTGAGTGAACGCCTCAGGAGAGGTTCTAGCTAAGTAGCATTGAGAACCAAGTCTGTGTTGTAGGAAGGCAACAACGATCTAACGTCGTTACCCATGAATACGCACGCATTTCCCAAAACGTGTGTTGAAACTTCAGGAAAATGCCATAGACGTAACCCTCAGTAAGGAGAGGGAATGCAAAGTGTCTTCTACCTCCCGTCTGTCACGATGATGGAAGCTTGTTTCAGAGTGTGAATTTAAGGGTAAGGAAAGGGCCGTTAACCGATCTTTGAGAAAGATCACTGTATCGAAGCCATCTTCCATCTCACATCTTCGGATGTGAAGATGAAAACTTTTGCACAGGGGTGTAAGGAAATATAAGGAAAGTGCCACAGACTGAAATCTATGAAAGAACGCCGTACAGAAAGCATCTTGCATCCCGCAATCTTCAGTCATGAGAACGGAAGCATGTGCAAAAGTGTACAAAAACATCAACATAAAGCACTCTGCTTAACGTGGTAGAAGAACACTGTGCAGCCACCATGTCTCAACTCATCACTCCTGTCGTGAAGATGGAGCTTTGTAAGGAAAGGGTAGTTAAGCAATCTTTGAGAAAGAATACTGTGTCGAAGCCATCTTCCCTCTCACGTCTTCAGACGTGAATACGTAACCGTTTGCACAGGGATGTAAGGAAATATAAGGAAAGTGCCACAGACTGAAATCTATGAAAGAACGCCGTACACAAAGCATCTTGCATCCCACAATCTTCAGTCATGAGAACGGAAGCATGGGTAAAAGTGTGGAGGAAAACATCAACAGAAAGCAGTTTGCTTAACTCTGTTAGAAGGGCACTCTGCAGCCACCACGTCTCAACTCACCACTCCTGTGGTGAAGATGGAAGCCTTGGCAAGAGTGTGCACGAGCACGTAAAGAAAGGGCCGTCCAGTTAATTCTGAGACCCAAATCTGTGTAGATAGACTACAACACCGAACCCACCTCCTGACGAATGAATCAACCAGGGATTTCTTCCCTGTGTGTGGAACCTTAAGGAAAGTGCCATAAACTTAGGTGTTGAGAACACTGGATCGATAGCATCTTACAACCCAGAGCTTCTGCCACGTAGACATAAATATTTGCCACGTTGGGTTGAAAGCAGAAGGAAAGTGGCTGAGACTTTGCTTCGAGAGAGGATCTTACCGAATCCATCCTTCGAGGGATGTCTTCTAACGTGTAGTGGGAAGCATTCAGATAAGTGTATTTCTCAGCATAAAGAAATGATTGTACACTTAACCTTTGGAACGAATTCCGTGGAAACCATCGGAAAACCACATTTTCTCTCATGAACCTGGAAGCATTGGCTCAAGGGTGAGGGAACATGTGACTCAGTGCGGTTTCCTAAACCCTGAGCACCGAGCATCTGGATAGAGAATGCCACTTCAAGCAGCCTGATGCACGGAGAGAGAAGCTTTCTCAGTTATGTGTGATGAACAGTAAGAGAAGTGTCCTTCGCTGAACACTAAGAAAGAGCACATTAGAGAAAACCTTCCAAATCCCATCTACCTTCATGAAGATGGAGGTATTTTTCAAAAGTGTGCATGAAAACACAAGGAAGGTGCATAGGATCACTTAAGAACACCCTTTGGAAAAGATCATCCCAACTCACATCTTCTAAAATGAACACAGACGAACTTGCAGAAGTGTTAGTGAAGGCATCAGGAGAGGTTCTAGCTTAGCAGCTGTGAGAACCAAGTCTGTGTTGTAGGAAGGCAACATCGATTTAATATCGTGAACCATGAATAAACACGCGTTTCCCTGTACGTGACAACGATAAAAAGCGATAAAAAAGCGATAAAAAAGCGAAAAAAACTGCCATAGAAGAAACTCTCAGTAAGAAGAGTGTAAGCAAATGGTATTCCAACTCAGATCGTCTGTCGTGATGATGGAAGCATGTTTCAGAGTGTGAATTAAAGTGCAAAGGAATGTGCTGTTAACCAATCCTTGATAAATAAAACTATATCGAAGCCATCTTCCCTCTCACGTCTTCGGACGTGACTATGAAACCTTTTGCTCAGCGGTGTAAGGAAATAGAAGGAAAGTGCCACAGACTGAAATCTATGAAAGAACGCCGTACACAAAGCATCTTGCATCCCACAATCTTCAGTCATGAGAACGGAAGCATGGGTAAAAGTGTGGAGGAAAACATCAACAGAAAGCAGTTTGCTTAACTCTGTAGAAGGGCACTCTGCAGCCACCACGTCTCAACTCACCACTCCTGTGGTGAAGATGGAAGCCTTGGCAAGAGTGTGCACGAGCACGTAAAGAAAGGGCCGTCCAGTTAATTCTGAGACCCAAATCTGTGTAGATAGACTACAACACCGAACCCACCTCCTGACGAATGAATCAACCAGGGATTTCTTCCCTGTGTGTGAACCTTAAGGAAAGTGCCATAAACTTAATAGGCGTTGAGAACACTGGATCGATAGCATCTTACCACCCACAGCTTCAGTCAGGTAGATAGCAATATTTGCCACGTTGTGTTGAACGCAGAAGGAAAGTGGCTGAGATTAAACTTCGAGAAAGCACCATGCCGAATTGATCCTTCGAGGCATGTGTTCTTTCATGATGATGGAATCATGTTTCAGACTGTGAATTAAAGTGCAAGGAATGGGCCGTTAACCAATACTGGAGAAATAACACTGTATCGAAGCCATCTTCCCTCTCACGTCTTCGGACGTGACTATGAAACCTTTTGCTCAGCGGTGTAAGGAAATATAAGGAAAGTGCCACAGACTGAAATCTATGAAAGAACGCCGTACACAAAGCATCTTGCATCCCACAATCTTCAGTCATGAGAACGGAAGCATGGGTAAACGTGTGGAGGAAAACTTCAACAGAAAGCAGTTTGCTTAACTCTGTAGAAGGGCACTCTGCAGCCACCACGTCTCAACTCACCACTCCTGTGGTGAAGATGGAAACCTTGGCAAGAGTGTGCACGAGCACGTAAAGAAAGGGCCGTCCAGTTAATTCTGAGACCCAAATCTGTGTAGATAGACTACAACACCGAACCCACCTCCTGACGAATGAATCAACCAGGGATTTCTTCCCTGTGTGTGGAACCTTAAGGAAAGTGCCATAAACTTAACAGGAGATGAGAACACTGGATCGATTGCTTCTTACAACCCACGGCTTCTCTCTCGTAGACATAAACATTTGCCACGTTGGGTTGAAAGCAGAAGGAAAGTGGCTGAGACTTTGCTTCGAGAGAGGATCTTACCAAATCGATCCTTCGAGGCATGTCTTCTATCGTGTAGTGGGAAGCATTCAGATAAGTGCGTTTCTCAGCATAAAGAAATGATTGTACACGTAACATTTGGAAAGAATTCTGTGGAAACCATCTGAAACTCACGTTTTCTCTCATGAACCTGGAAGCATTGGCTCAAGGGTGAGGGAACATGTGACTCAGTGCGGTTTCCTAAACCCTGAGCACCGAGCCTCTGGTTAGAGAATGCCACTTCAAGCATCCTGATGCATGGAGAGAGAAGTTTTGTCAACTATCTGTATTGAACGGTAAGAGAAGTGCCCTGCCGGGAACACTAAGAGAGAGCGCCATCTAGAGACAACCTTCCAACTTCCATCTACCTTCATGAAGATGGATGTATTTTCCAAAAGTTTGTATTAAAACACAAGGCACGTGCTGTATGCTCACATAAGAACACCCTTTGTAGAAGATCTTCCAACTCACATCTTCTGTAATGAAGATGGAAGTACTTGCAGAAGTGTGAGTGAACGCCTCAGGAGAGGTTCTAGCTAAGTAGCATTGAGAACCAAGTCTGTGTTGTAGGAAGGCAACAACGATCTAACGTCGTTACCCATGAATACGCACGCATTTCCCAAAACGTGTGTTGAAACTTCAGGAAAATGCCATAGACGTAACCCTCAGTAAGGAGAGGGAATGCAAAGTGTCTTCTACCTCCCGTCTGTCACGATGATGGAAGCTTGTTTCAGAGTGTGAATTTAAGGGTAAGGAAAGGGCCGTTAACCGATCTTTGAGAAAGATCACTGTATCGAAGCCATCTTCCATCTCACATCTTCGGATGTGAAGATGAAAACTTTTGCACAGGGGTGTAAGGAAATATAAGGAAAGTGCCACAGACTGAAATCTATGAAAGAACGCCGTACAGAAAGCATCTTGCATCCCGCAATCTTCAGTCATGAGAACGGAAGCATGTGCAAAAGTGTACAAAAACATCAACATAAAGCACTCTGCTTAACGTGGTAGAAGAACACTGTGCAGCCACCATGTCTCAACTCATCACTCCTGTCGTGAAGATGGAGCTTTGTAAGGAAAGGGTAGTTAAGCAATCTTTGAGAAAGAATACTGTGTCGAAGCCATCTTCCCTCTCACGTCTTCAGACGTGAATACGTAACCGTTTGCACAGGGATGTAAGGAAATATAAGGAAAGTGCCACAGACTGAAATCTATGAAAGAACGCCGTACACAAAGCATCTTGCATCCCACAATCTTCAGTCATGAGAACGGAAGCATGGGTAAAAGTGTGGAGGAAAACATCAACAGAAAGCAGTTTGCTTAACTCTGTTAGAAGGGCACTCTGCAGCCACCACGTCTCAACTCACCACTCCTGTGGTGAAGATGGAAGCCTTGGCAAGAGTGTGCACGAGCACGTAAAGAAAGGGCCGTCCAGTTAATTCTGAGACCCAAATCTGTGTAGATAGACTACAACACCGAACCCACCTCCTGACGAATGAATCAACCAGGGATTTCTTCCCTGTGTGTGGAACCTTAAGGAAAGTGCCATAAACTTAGGTGTTGAGAACACTGGATCGATAGCATCTTACAACCCAGAGCTTCTGCCACGTAGACATAAATATTTGCCACGTTGGGTTGAAAGCAGAAGGAAAGTGGCTGAGACTTTGCTTCGAGAGAGGATCTTACCGAATCCATCCTTCGAGGGATGTCTTCTAACGTGTAGTGGGAAGCATTCAGATAAGTGTATTTCTCAGCATAAAGAAATGATTGTACACTTAACCTTTGGAACGAATTCCGTGGAAACCATCGGAAAACCACATTTTCTCTCATGAACCTGGAAGCATTGGCTCAAGGGTGAGGGAACATGTGACTCAGTGCGGTTTCCTAAACCCTGAGCACCGAGCATCTGGATAGAGAATGCCACTTCAAGCAGCCTGATGCACGGAGAGAGAAGCTTTCTCAGTTATGTGTGATGAACAGTAAGAGAAGTGTCCTTCGCTGAACACTAAGAAAGAGCACATTAGAGAAAACCTTCCAAATCCCATCTACCTTCATGAAGATGGAGGTATTTTTCAAAAGTGTGCATGAAAACACAAGGAAGGTGCATAGGATCACTTAAGAACACCCTTTGGAAAAGATCATCCCAACTCACATCTTCTAAAATGAACACAGACGAACTTGCAGAAGTGTTAGTGAAGGCATCAGGAGAGGTTCTAGCTTAGCAGCTGTGAGAACCAAGTCTGTGTTGTAGGAAGGCAACATCGATTTAATATCGTGAACCATGAATAAACACGCGTTTCCCTGTACGTGACAACGATAAAAAGCGATAAAAAAGCGATAAAAAAGCGAAAAAAACTGCCATAGAAGAAACTCTCAGTAAGAAGAGTGTAAGCAAATGGTATTCCAACTCAGATCGTCTGTCGTGATGATGGAAGCATGTTTCAGAGTGTGAATTAAAGTGCAAAGGAATGTGCTGTTAACCAATCCTTGATAAATAAAACTATATCGAAGCCATCTTCCCTCTCACGTCTTCGGACGTGACTATGAAACCTTTTGCTCAGCGGTGTAAGGAAATAGAAGGAAAGTGCCACAGACTGAAATCTATGAAAGAACGCCGTACACAAAGCATCTTGCATCCCACAATCTTCAGTCATGAGAACGGAAGCATGGGTAAAAGTGTGGAGGAAAACATCAACAGAAAGCAGTTTGCTTAACTCTGTAGAAGGGCACTCTGCAGCCACCACGTCTCAACTCACCACTCCTGTGGTGAAGATGGAAGCCTTGGCAAGAGTGTGCACGAGCACGTAAAGAAAGGGCCGTCCAGTTAATTCTGAGACCCAAATCTGTGTAGATAGACTACAACACCGAACCCACCTCCTGACGAATGAATCAACCAGGGATTTCTTCCCTGTGTGTGAACCTTAAGGAAAGTGCCATAAACTTAATAGGCGTTGAGAACACTGGATCGATAGCATCTTACCACCCACAGCTTCAGTCAGGTAGATAGCAATATTTGCCACGTTGTGTTGAACGCAGAAGGAAAGTGGCTGAGATTAAACTTCGAGAAAGCACCATGCCGAATTGATCCTTCGAGGCATGTGTTCTTTCATGATGATGGAATCATGTTTCAGACTGTGAATTAAAGTGCAAGGAATGGGCCGTTAACCAATACTGGAGAAATAACACTGTATCGAAGCCATCTTCCCTCTCACGTCTTCGGACGTGACTATGAAACCTTTTGCTCAGCGGTGTAAGGAAATATAAGGAAAGTGCCACAGACTGAAATCTATGAAAGAACGCCGTACACAAAGCATCTTGCATCCCACAATCTTCAGTCATGAGAACGGAAGCATGGGTAAACGTGTGGAGGAAAACTTCAACAGAAAGCAGTTTGCTTAACTCTGTAGAAGGGCACTCTGCAGCCACCACGTCTCAACTCACCACTCCTGTGGTGAAGATGGAAACCTTGGCAAGAGTGTGCACGAGCACGTAAAGAAAGGGCCGTCCAGTTAATTCTGAGACCCAAATCTGTGTAGATAGACTACAACACCGAACCCACCTCCTGACGAATGAATCAACCAGGGATTTCTTCCCTGTGTGTGGAACCTTAAGGAAAGTGCCATAAACTTAACAGGAGATGAGAACACTGGATCGATTGCTTCTTACAACCCACGGCTTCTCTCTCGTAGACATAAACATTTGCCACGTTGGGTTGAAAGCAGAAGGAAAGTGGCTGAGACTTTGCTTCGAGAGAGGATCTTACCAAATCGATCCTTCGAGGCATGTCTTCTATCGTGTAGTGGGAAGCATTCAGATAAGTGCGTTTCTCAGCATAAAGAAATGATTGTACACGTAACATTTGGAAAGAATTCTGTGGAAACCATCTGAAACTCACGTTTTCTCTCATGAACCTGGAAGCATTGGCTCAAGGGTGAGGGAACATGTGACTCAGTGCGGTTTCCTAAACCCTGAGCACCGAGCCTCTGGTTAGAGAATGCCACTTCAAGCATCCTGATGCATGGAGAGAGAAGTTTTGTCAACTATCTGTATTGAACGGTAAGAGAAGTGCCCTGCCGGGAACACTAAGAGAGAGCGCCATCTAGAGACAACCTTCCAACTTCCATCTACCTTCATGAAGATGGATGTATTTTCCAAAAGTTTGTATTAAAACACAAGGCACGTGCTGTATGCTCACATAAGAACACCCTTTGTAGAAGATCTTCCAACTCACATCTTCTGTAATGAAGATGGAAGTACTTGCAGAAGTGTGAGTGAACGCCTCAGGAGAGGTTCTAGCTAAGTAGCATTGAGAACCAAGTCTGTGTTGTAGGAAGGCAACAACGATCTAACGTCGTTACCCATGAATACGCACACATTTCCCAAAACGTGTGTTGAAACTTCAGGAAAATGCCATAGACGTAACCCTCAGTAAGGAGAGGGAATGCAAAGTGTCTTCTACCTCCCGTCTGTCACGATGATGGAAGCTTGTTTCAGAGTGTGAATTTAAGGGTAAGGAAAGGGCCGTTAACCGATCTTTGAGAAAGATCACTGTATCGAAGCCATCTTCCATCTCACATCTTCGGATGTGAAGATGAAAACTTTTGCACAGGGGTGTAAGGAAATATAAGGAAAGTGCCACAGACTGAAATCTATGAAAGAACGCCGTACAGAAAGCATCTTGCATCCCGCAATCTTCAGTCATGAGAACGGAAGCATGTGCAAAAGTGTACAAAAACATCAACATAAAGCACTCTGCTTAACGTGGTAGAAGAACACTGTGCAGCCACCATGTCTCAACTCATCACTCCTGTCATGAAGATGGAGCTTTGTAAGGAAAGGGTAGTTAAGCAATCTTTGAGAAAGAATACTGTGTCGAAGCCATCTTCCCTCTCACGTCTTCAGACGTGAATACGTAACCGTTTGCACAGGGATGTAAGGAAATATAAGGAAAGTGCCACAGACTGAAATCTATGAAAGAACGCCGTACACAAAGCATCTTGCATCCCACAATCTTCAGTCATGAGAACAGAAGCATGGGTAAAAGTGTGGAGGAAAACATCAACAGAAAGCAGTTTGCTTAACTCTGTTAGAAGGGCACTCTGCAGCCACCACGTCTCAACTCACCACTCCTGTGGTGAAGATGGAAGCCTTGGCAAGAGTGTGCACGAGCACGTAAAGAAAGGGCCGTCCAGTTAATTCTGAGACCCAAATCTGTGTAGATAGACTACAACACCGAACCCACCTCCTGACGAATGAATCAACCAGGGATTTCTTCCCTGTGTGTGGAACCTTAAGGAAAGTGCCATAAACTTAGGTGTTGAGAACACTGGATCGATAGCATCTTACAACCCAGAGCTTCTGCCACGTAGACATAAATATTTGCCACGTTGGGTTGAAAGCAGAAGGAAAGTGGCTGAGACTTTGCTTCGAGAGAGGATCTTACCGAATCCATCCTTCGAGGGATGTCTTCTAACGTGTAGTGGGAAGCATTCAGATAAGTGTATTTCTCAGCATAAAGAAATGATTGTACACTTAACCTTTGGAACGAATTCCGTGGAAACCATCGGAAAACCACATTTTCTCTCATGAACCTGGAAGCATTGGCTCAAGGGTGAGGGAACATGTGACTCAGTGCGGTTTCCTAAACCCTGAGCACCGAGCATCTGGATAGAGAATGCCACTTCAAGCAGCCTGATGCACGGAGAGAGAAGCTTTCTCAGTTATGTGTGATGAACAGTAAGAGAAGTGTCCTTCGCTGAACACTAAGAAAGAGCACATTAGAGAAAACCTTCCAAATCCCATCTACCTTCATGAAGATGGAGGTATTTTTCAAAAGTGTGCATGAAAACACAAGGAAGGTGCATAGGATCACTTAAGAACACCCTTTGGAAAAGATCATCCCAACTCACATCTTCTAAAATGAACACAGACGAACTTGCAGAAGTGTTAGTGAAGGCATCAGGAGAGGTTCTAGCTTAGCAGCTGTGAGAACCAAGTCTGTGTTGTAGGAAGGCAACATCGATTTAATATCGTGAACCATGAATAAACACGCGTTTCCCTGTACGTGACAACGATAAAAAGCGATAAAAAAGCGATAAAAAAGTGAAAAAAACTGCCATAGAAGAAACTCTCAGTAAGAAGAGTGTAAGCAAATGGTATTCCAACTCAGATCGTCTGTCGTGATGATGGAAGCATGTTTCAGAGTGTGAATTAAAGTGCAAAGGAATGTGCTGTTAACCAATCCTTGATAAATAAAACTATATCGAAGCCATCTTCCCTCTCACGTCTTCGGACGTGACTATGAAACCTTTTGCTCAGCGGTGTAAGGAAATAGAAGGAAAGTGCCACAGACTGAAATCTATGAAAGAACGCCGTACACAAAGCATCTTGCATCCCACAATCTTCAGTCATGAGAACGGAAGCATGGGTAAAAGTGTGGAGGAAAACATCAACAGAAAGCAGTTTGCTTAACTCTGTAGAAGGGCACTCTGCAGCCACCACGTCTCAACTCACCACTCCTGTGGTGAAGATGGAAGCCTTGGCAAGAGTGTGCACGAGCACGTAAAGAAAGGGCCGTCCAGTTAATTCTGAGACCCAAATCTGTGTAGATAGACTACAACACCGAACCCACCTCCTGACGAATGAATCAACCAGGGATTTCTTCCCTGTGTGTGAACCTTAAGGAAAGTGCCATAAACTTAATAGGCGTTGAGAACACTGGATCGATAGCATCTTACCACCCACAGCTTCAGTCAGGTAGATAGCAATATTTGCCACGTTGTGTTGAACGCAGAAGGAAAGTGGCTGAGATTAAACTTCGAGAAAGCACCATGCCGAATTGATCCTTCGAGGCATGTGTTCTTTCATGATGATGGAATCATGTTTCAGACTGTGAATTAAAGTGCAAGGAATGGGCCGTTAACCAATACTGGAGAAATAACACTGTATCGAAGCCATCTTCCCTCTCACGTCTTCGGACGTGACTATGAAACCTTTTGCTCAGCGGTGTAAGGAAATATAAGGAAAGTGCCACAGACTGAAATCTATGAAAGAACGCCGTACACAAAGCATCTTGCATCCCACAATCTTCAGTCATGAGAACGGAAGCATGGGTAAACGTGTGGAGGAAAACTTCAACAGAAAGCAGTTTGCTTAACTCTGTAGAAGGGCACTCTGCAGCCACCACGTCTCAACTCACCACTCCTGTGGTGAAGATGGAAACCTTGGCAAGAGTGTGCACGAGCACGTAAAGAAAGGGCCGTCCAGTTAATTCTGAGACCCAAATCTGTGTAGATAGACTACAACACCGAACCCACCTCCTGACGAATGAATCAACCAGGGATTTCTTCCCTGTGTGTGGAACCTTAAGGAAAGTGCCATAAACTTAACAGGAGATGAGAACACTGGATCGATTGCTTCTTACAACCCACGGCTTCTCTCTCGTAGACATAAACATTTGCCACGTTGGGTTGAAAGCAGAAGGAAAGTGGCTGAGACTTTGCTTCGAGAGAGGATCTTACCAAATCGATCCTTCGAGGCATGTCTTCTATCGTGTAGTGGGAAGCATTCAGATAAGTGCGTTTCTCAGCATAAAGAAATGATTGTACACTTAACATTTGGAAAGAATTCTGTGGAAACCATCTGAAACTCACGTTTTCTCTCATGAACCTGGAAGCATTGGCTCAAGGGTGAGGGAACATGTGACTCAGTGCGGTTTCCTAAACCCTGAGCACCGAGCCTCTGGTTAGAGAATGCCACTTCAAGCATCCTGATGCATGGAGAGAGAAGTTTTGTCAACTATCTGTATTGAACGGTAAGAGAAGTGCCCTGCCGGGAACACTAAGAGAGAGCGCCATCTAGAGACAACCTTCCAACTTCCATCTACCTTCATGAAGATGGATGTATTTTCCAAAAGTTTGTATTAAAACACAAGGCACGTGCTGTATGCTCACATAAGAACACCCTTTGTAGAAGATCTTCCAACTCACATCTTCTGTAATGAAGATGGAAGTACTTGCAGAAGTGTGAGTGAACGCCTCAGGAGAGGTTCTAGCTAAGTAGCATTGAGAACCAAGTCTGTGTTGTAGGAAGGCAACAACGATCTAACGTCGTTACCCATGAATACGCACGCATTTCCCAAAACGTGTGTTGAAACTTCAGGAAAATGCCATAGACGTAACCCTCAGTAAGGAGAGGGAATGCAAAGTGTCTTCTACCTCCCGTCTGTCACGATGATGGAAGCTTGTTTCAGAGTGTGAATTTAAGGGTAAGGAAAGGGCCGTTAACCGATCTTTGAGAAAGATCACTGTATCGAAGCCATCTTCCATCTCACATCTTCGGATGTGAAGATGAAAACTTTTGCACAGGGGTGTAAGGAAATATAAGGAAAGTGCCACAGACTGAAATCTATGAAAGAACGCCGTACAGAAAGCATCTTGCATCCCGCAATCTTCAGTCATGAGAACGGAAGCATGTGCAAAAGTGTACAAAAACATCAACATAAAGCACTCTGCTTAACGTGGTAGAAGAACACTGTGCAGCCACCATGTCTCAACTCATCACTCCTGTCATGAAGATGGAGCTTTGTAAGGAAAGGGTAGTTAAGCAATCTTTGAGAAAGAATACTGTGTCGAAGCCATCTTCCCTCTCACGTCTTCAGACGTGAATACGTAACCGTTTGCACAGGGATGTAAGGAAATATAAGGAAAGTGCCACAGACTGAAATCTATGAAAGAACGCCGTACACAAAGCATCTTGCATCCCACAATCTTCAGTCATGAGAACGGAAGCATGGGTAAAAGTGTGGAGGAAAACATCAACAGAAAGCAGTTTGCTTAACTCTGTTAGAAGGGCACTCTGCAGCCACCACGTCTCAACTCACCACTCCTGTGGTGAAGATGGAAGCCTTGGCAAGAGTGTGCACGAGCACGTAAAGAAAGGGCCGTCCAGTTAATTCTGAGACCCAAATCTGTGTAGATAGACTACAACACCGAACCCACCTCCTGACGAATGAATCAACCAGGGATTTCTTCCCTGTGTGTGGAACCTTAAGGAAAGTGCCATAAACTTAGGTGTTGAGAACACTGGATCGATAGCATCTTACAACCCAGAGCTTCTGCCACGTAGACATAAATATTTGCCACGTTGGGTTGAAAGCAGAAGGAAAGTGGCTGAGACTTTGCTTCGAGAGAGGATCTTACCGAATCCATCCTTCGAGGGATGTCTTCTAACGTGTAGTGGGAAGCATTCAGATAAGTGTATTTCTCAGCATAAAGAAATGATTGTACACTTAACCTTTGGAACGAATTCCGTGGAAACCATCGGAAAACCACATTTTCTCTCATGAACCTGGAAGCATTGGCTCAAGGGTGAGGGAACATGTGACTCAGTGCGGTTTCCTAAACCCTGAGCACCGAGCATCTGGATAGAGAATGCCACTTCAAGCAGCCTGATGCACGGAGAGAGAAGCTTTCTCAGTTATGTGTGATGAACAGTAAGAGAAGTGTCCTTCGCTGAACACTAAGAAAGAGCACATTAGAGAAAACCTTCCAAATCCCATCTACCTTCATGAAGATGGAGGTATTTTTCAAAAGTGTGCATGAAAACACAAGGAAGGTGCATAGGATCACTTAAGAACACCCTTTGGAAAAGATCATCCCAACTCACATCTTCTAAAATGAACACAGACGAACTTGCAGAAGTGTTAGTGAAGGCATCAGGAGAGGTTCTAGCTTAGCAGCTGTGAGAACCAAGTCTGTGTTGTAGGAAGGCAACATCGATTTAATATCGTGAACCATGAATAAACACGCGTTTCCCTGTACGTGACAACGATAAAAAGCGATAAAAAAGCGATAAAAAAGCGAAAAAAACTGCCATAGAAGAAACTCTCAGTAAGAAGAGTGTAAGCAAATGGTATTCCAACTCAGATCGTCTGTCGTGATGATGGAAGCATGTTTCAGAGTGTGAATTAAAGTGCAAAGGAATGTGCTGTTAACCAATCCTTGATAAATAAAACTATATCGAAGCCATCTTCCCTCTCACGTCTTCGGACGTGACTATGAAACCTTTTGCTCAGCGGTGTAAGGAAATAGAAGGAAAGTGCCACAGACTGAAATCTATGAAAGAACGCCGTACACAAAGCATCTTGCATCCCACAATCTTCAGTCATGAGAACGGAAGCATGGGTAAAAGTGTGGAGGAAAACATCAACAGAAAGCAGTTTGCTTAACTCTGTAGAAGGGCACTCTGCAGCCACCACGTCTCAACTCACCACTCCTGTGGTGAAGATGGAAGCCTTGGCAAGAGTGTGCACGAGCACGTAAAGAAAGGGCCGTCCAGTTAATTCTGAGACCCAAATCTGTGTAGATAGACTACAACACCGAACCCACCTCCTGACGAATGAATCAACCAGGGATTTCTTCCCTTTGTGTGGAACCTTAAGGAAAGTGCCATAAACTTAGGTGTTGAGAACACTGGATCGATAGCATCTTACAACCCAGAGCTTCTGCCACGTAGACATAAATATTTGCCACGTTGGGTTGAAAGCAGAAGGAAAGTGGCTGAGACTTTGCTTCGAGAGAGGATCTTACCGAATCCATCCTTCGAGGGATGTCTTCTAACGTGTAGTGGGAAGCATTCAGATAAGTGTATTTCTCAGCATAAAGAAATGATTGTACACTTAACCTTTGGAACAAATTCCGTGGAAACCATCGGAAAACCACATTTTCTCTCATGAACCTGGAAGCATTGGCTCAAGGGTGAGGGAACATGTGACTCAGTGCGGTTTCCTAAACCCTGAGCACCGAGCATCTGGATAGAGAATGCCACTTCAAGCAGCCTGATGCACGGAGAGAGAAGCTTTCTCAGTTATGTGTGATGAACAGTAAGAGAAGTGTCCTTCGCTGAACACTAAGAAAGAGCACATTAGAGAAAACCTTCCAAATCCCATCTACCTTCATGAAGATGGAGGTATTTTTCAAAAGTGTGCATGAAAACACAAGGAAGGTGCATAGGATCACTTAAGAACACCCTTTGGAAAAGATCATCCCAACTCACATCTTCTAAAATGAACACAGACGAACTTGCAGAAGTGTTAGTGAAGGCATCAGGAGAGGTTCTAGCTTAGCAGCTGTGAGAACCAAGTCTGTGTTGTAGGAAGGCAACATCGATTTAATATCGTGAACCATGAATAAACACGCGTTTCCCTGTACGTGACAACGATAAAAAGCGATAAAAAAGCGATAAAAAAGCGAAAAAAACTGCCATAGAAGAAACTCTCAGTAAGAAGAGTGTAAGCAAATGGTATTCCAACTCAGATCGTCTGTCGTGATGATGGAAGCATGTTTCAGAGTGTGAATTAAAGTGCAAAGGAATGTGCTGTTAACCAATCCTTGATAAATAAAACTATATCGAAGCCATCTTCCCTCTCACGTCTTCGGACGTGACTATGAAACCTTTTGCTCAGCGGTGTAAGGAAATATAAGGAAAGTGCCACAGACTGAAATCTATGAAAGAACGCCGTACACAAAGCATCTTGCATCCCACAATCTTCAGTCATGAGAACGGAAGCATGGGTAAACGTGTGGAGGAAAACATCAACAGAAAGCAGATTGCTTAACTCTGTAGAAGGGCACTCTGCAGCCACCACGTCTCAACTCACCACTCCTGTGGTGAAGATGGAAGCCTTGGCAAGAGTGTGCACGAGCACGTAAAGAAAGGGCCGTCCAGTTAATTCTGAGACCCAAATCTGTGTAGATAGACTACAACACCGAACCCACCTCCTGACGAATGAATCAACCAGGGATTTCTTCCCTGTGTGTGAACCTTAAGGAAAGTGCCATAAACTTAATAGGCATTGAGAACACTGGATCGATAGCATCTTACCACCCACAGCTTCAGTCAGGTAGATAGCAATATATGCCACGTTGTGTTGAACGCAGAAGGAAAGTGGCTGAGATTAAACTTCGAGAAAGCACCATGCCGAATTGATCCTTCGAGGCATGTGTTCTTTCATGATGATGGAATCATGTTTCAGACTGTGAATTAAAGGGCAAGGAATGGGCCGTTAACCAATACTTGAGAAATAAAACTGTATCGAAGCCATCTTCCCTCTCACGTCTTCGGACGTGACTATGAAACCTTTTGCACAGGGGTGTAAGGAAATATAAGGAAAGTGCCACCGACTGAAATCTATGAAAGAACGCCGTACACAAAGCATCTTGCATCCCACAATCTTCAGTCATGAGAACGGAAGCATGGGTAAACGTGTGGAGGAAAACATCAACAGAAAGCAGTTTGCTTAACTCTGTAGAAGGGCACTCTGCAGCCACGTCTCAACTCACCACTCCTGTAGTGAAGATGGAAGCCTTGGCAAGAGTGTGCACGAGCACGTAAAGAAAGGGCCGTCCAGTTAATTCTGAGACCCAAATCTGTGTAGATAGACTACAACACCGAACCCACCTCCTGACGAATGAATCAACCAGGGATTTCTTCCCTGTGTGTGGAACCTTAAGGAAAGTGCCATAAACTTAACAGGAGATGAGAACACTGGATCGATTGCTTCTTACAACCCACGGCTTCTCTCTCGTAGACATAAACATTTGCCACGTTGGGTTGAAAGCAGAAGGAAAGTGGCTGAGACTTTGCTTCGAGAGAGGATCTTACCAAATCGATCCTTCGAGGCTTGTCTTCTATCGTGTAGTGGGAAGCATTCAGATAAGTGCGTTTCTCAGCATAAAGAAATGATTGTACACTTAACATTTGGAAAGAATTCTGTGGAAACCATCTGAAACTCACGTTTTCTCTCATGAACCTCGAAGCATTGTCTCAAGGGTGAGGGAACATGTGACTCAGTGCGGTTTCCTAAACCCTGAGCACCGAGCCTCTGGTTAGAGAATGCCACTTCAAGCATCCTGATGCATGGAGAGAGAAGTTTTGTCAACTATCTGTATTGAACGGTAAGAGAAGTGCCCTGCCGGGAACACTAAGAGAGAGCGCCATCTAGAGACAACCTTCCAACTTCCATCTACCTTCATGAAGATGGATGTATTTTCCAAAAGTTTGTATTAAAACACAAGGCACGTGCTGTATGCTCACATAAGAACACCCTTTGTAGAAGATCTTCCAACTCACATCTTCTGTAATGAAGATGGAAGTACTTGCAGAAGTGTGAGTGAACGCCTCAGGAGAGGTTCTAGCTAAGTAGCATTGAGAACCAAGTCTGTGTTGTAGGAAGGCAACAACGATCTAACGTCGTTACCCATGAATACGCACGCATTTCCCAAAACGTGTGTTGAAACTTCAGGAAAATGCCATAGACATAACCCTCAGTAAGGAGAGGGAATGCAAAGTGTCTTCTACCTCCCGTCTGTCACGATGATGGAAGCTTGTTTCAGAGTGTGAATTTAAGGGTAAGGAAAGGGCCGTTAACCGATCTTTGAGAAAGATCACTGTATCGAAGCCATCTTCCATCTCACATCTTCGGATGTGAAGATGAAAACTTTTGCACAGGGGTGTAAGGAAATATAAGGAAAGTGCCACAGACTGAAATCTATGAAAGAACGCCGTACAGAAAGCATCTTGCATCCCGCAATCTTCAGTCATGAGAACGGAAGCATGTGCAAAAGTGTACAAAAACATCAACATAAAGCACTCTGCTTAACGTGGTAGAAGAACACTGTGCAGCCACCATGTCTCAACTCATCACTCCTGTCGTGAAGATGGAGCTTTGTAAGGAAAGGGTAGTTAAGCAATCTTTGAGAAAGAATACTCTGTCGAAGCCATCTTCCCTCTCACGTCTTCAGACGTGAATACGTAACCGTTTGCACAGGGATGTAAGGAAATATAAGGAAAGTGCCACAGACTGAAATCTATGAAAGAACGCCGTACACAAAGCATCTTGCATCCCACAATCTTCAGTCATGAGAACGGAAGCATGGGTAAACGTGTGGAGGAAAACTTCAACAGAAAGCAGTTTGCTTAACTCTGTAGAAGGGCACTCTGCAGCCACCACGTCTCAACTCACCACTCCTGTGGTGAAGATGGAAACCTTGGCAAGAGTGTGCACGAGCACGTAAAGAAAGGGCCGTCCAGTTAATTCTGAGACCCAAATCTGTGTAGATAGACTACAACACCGAACCCACCTCCTGACGAATGAATCAACCAGGGATTTCTTCCCTGTGTGTGGAACCTTAAGGAAAGTGCCATAAACTTAACAGGAGATGAGAACACTGGATCGATTGCTTCTTACAACCCACGGCTTCTCTCTCGTAGACATAAACATTTGCCACGTTGGGTTGAAAGCAGAAGGAAAGTGGCTGAGACTTTGCTTCGAGAGAGGATCTTACCAAATCGATCCTTCGAGGCATGTCTTCTATCGTGTAGTGGGAAGCATTCAGATAAGTGCGTTTCTCAGCATAAAGAAATGATTGTACACGTAACATTTGGAAAGAATTCTGTGGAAACTATCTGAAACTCACGTTTTCTCTCATGAACCTGGAAGCATTGGCTCAAGGGTGAGGGAACATGTGACTCAGTGCGGTTTCCTAAACCCTGAGCACCGAGCCTCTGGTTAGAGAATGCCACTTCAAGCATCCTGATGCATGGAGAGAGAAGTTTTGTCAACTATCTGTATTGAACGGTAAGAGAAGTGCCCTGCCGGGAACACTAAGAGAGAGCGCCATCTAGAGACAACCTTCCAACTTCCATCTACCTTCATGAAGATGGATGTATTTTCCAAAAGTTTGTATTAAAACACAAGGCACGTGCTGTATGCTCACATAAGAACACCCTTTGTAGAAGATCTTCCAACTCACATCTTCTGTAATGAAGATGGAAGTACTTGCAGAAGTGTGAGTGAACGCCTCAGGAGAGGTTCTAGCTAAGTAGCATTGAGAACCAAGTCTGTGTTGTAGGAAGGCAACAACGATCTAACGTCGTTACCCATGAATACGCACGCATTTCCCAAAACGTGTGTTGAAACTTCAGGAAAATGCCATAGACGTAACCCTCAGTAAGGAGAGGGAATGCAAAGTGTCTTCTACCTCCCGTCTGTCACGATGATGGAAGCTTGTTTCAGAGTGTGAATTTAAGGGTAAGGAAAGGGCCGTTAACCGATCTTTGAGAAAGATCACTGTATCGAAGCCATCTTCCATCTCACATCTTCGGATGTGAAGATGAAAACTTTTGCACAGGGGTGTAAGGAAATATAAGGAAAGTGCCACAGACTGAAATCTATGAAAGAACGCCGTACAGAAAGCATCTTGCATCCCGCAATCTTCAGTCATGAGAACGGAAGCATGTGCAAAAGTGTACAAAAACATCAACATAAAGCACTCTGCTTAACGTGGTAGAAGAACACTGTGCAGCCACCATGTCTCAACTCATCACTCCTGTCGTGAAGATGGAGCTTTGTAAGGAAAGGGTAGTTAAGCAATCTTTGAGAAAGAATACTGTGTCGAAGCCATCTTCCCTCTCACGTCTTCAGACGTGAATACGTAACCGTTTGCACAGGGATGTAAGGAAATATAAGGAAAGTGCCACAGACTGAAATCTATGAAAGAACGCCGTACACAAAGCATCTTGCATCCCACAATCTTCAGTCATGAGAACGGAAGCATGGGTAAAAGTGTGGAGGAAAACATCAACAGAAAGCAGTTTGCTTAACTCTGTTAGAAGGGCACTCTGCAGCCACCACGTCTCAACTCACCACTCCTGTGGTGAAGATGGAAGCCTTGGCAAGAGTGTGCACGAGCACGTAAAGAAAGGGCCGTCCAGTTAATTCTGAGACCCAAATCTGTGTAGATAGACTACAACACCGAACCCACCTCCTGACGAATGAATCAACCAGGGATTTCTTCCCTGTGTGTGGAACCTTAAGGAAAGTGCCATAAACTTAGGTGTTGAGAACACTGGATCGATAGCATCTTACAACCCAGAGCTTCTGCCACGTAGACATAAATATTTGCCACGTTGGGTTGAAAGCAGAAGGAAAGTGGCTGAGACTTTGCTTCGAGAGAGGATCTTACCGAATCCATCCTTCGAGGGATGTCTTCTAACGTGTAGTGGGAAGCATTCAGATAAGTGTATTTCTCAGCATAAAGAAATGATTGTACACTTAACCTTTGGAACGAATTCCGTGGAAACCATCGGAAAACCACATTTTCTCTCATGAACCTGGAAGCATTGGCTCAAGGGTGAGGGAACATGTGACTCAGTGCGGTTTCCTAAACCCTGAGCACCGAGCATCTGGATAGAGAATGCCACTTCAAGCAGCCTGATGCACGGAGAGAGAAGCTTTCTCAGTTATGTGTGATGAACAGTAAGAGAAGTGTCCTTCGCTGAACACTAAGAAAGAGCACATTAGAGAAAACCTTCCAAATCCCATCTACCTTCATGAAGATGGAGGTATTTTTCAAAAGTGTGCATGAAAACACAAGGAAGGTGCATAGGATCACTTAAGAACACCCTTTGGAAAAGATCATCCCAACTCACATCTTCTAAAATGAACACAGACGAACTTGCAGAAGTGTTAGTGAAGGCATCAGGAGAGGTTCTAGCTTAGCAGCTGTGAGAACCAAGTCTGTGTTGTAGGAAGGCAACATCGATTTAATATCGTGAACCATGAATAAACACGCGTTTCCCTGTACGTGACAACGATAAAAAGCGATAAAAAAGCGATAAAAAAGCGAAAAAAACTGCCATAGAAGAAACTCTCAGTAAGAAGAGTGTAAGCAAATGGTATTCCAACTCAGATCGTCTGTCGTGATGATGGAAGCATGTTTCAGAGTGTGAATTAAAGTGCAAAGGAATGTGCTGTTAACCAATCCTTGATAAATAAAACTATATCGAAGCCATCTTCCCTCTCACGTCTTCGGACGTGACTATGAAACCTTTTGCTCAGCGGTGTAAGGAAATAGAAGGAAAGTGCCACAGACTGAAATCTATGAAAGAACGCCGTACACAAAGCATCTTGCATCCCACAATCTTCAGTCATGAGAACGGAAGCATGGGTAAAAGTGTGGAGGAAAACATCAACAGAAAGCAGTTTGCTTAACTCTGTAGAAGGGCACTCTGCAGCCACCACGTCTCAACTCACCACTCCTGTGGTGAAGATGGAAGCCTTGGCAAGAGTGTGCACGAGCACGTAAAGAAAGGGCCGTCCAGTTAATTCTGAGACCCAAATCTGTGTAGATAGACTACAACACCGAACCCACCTCCTGACGAATGAATCAACCAGGGATTTCTTCCCTGTGTGTGAACCTTAAGGAAAGTGCCATAAACTTAATAGGCGTTGAGAACACTGGATCGATAGCATCTTACCACCCACAGCTTCAGTCAGGTAGATAGCAATATTTGCCACGTTGTGTTGAACGCAGAAGGAAAGTGGCTGAGATTAAACTTCGAGAAAGCACCATGCCGAATTGATCCTTCGAGGCATGTGTTCTTTCATGATGATGGAATCATGTTTCAGACTGTGAATTAAAGTGCAAGGAATGGGCCGTTAACCAATACTGGAGAAATAACACTGTATCGAAGCCATCTTCCCTCTCACGTCTTCGGACGTGACTATGAAACCTTTTGCTCAGCGGTGTAAGGAAATATAAGGAAAGTGCCACAGACTGAAATCTATGAAAGAACGCCGTACACAAAGCATCTTGCATCCCACAATCTTCAGTCATGAGAACGGAAGCATGGGTAAACGTGTGGAGGAAAACTTCAACAGAAAGCAGTTTGCTTAACTCTGTAGAAGGGCACTCTGCAGCCACCACGTCTCAACTCACCACTCCTGTGGTGAAGATGGAAACCTTGGCAAGAGTGTGCACGAGCACGTAAAGAAAGGGCCGTCCAGTTAATTCTGAGACCCAAATCTGTGTAGATAGACTACAACACCGAACCCACCTCCTGACGAATGAATCAACCAGGGATTTCTTCCCTGTGTGTGGAACCTTAAGGAAAGTGCCATAAACTTAACAGGAGATGAGAACACTGGATCGATTGCTTCTTACAACCCACGGCTTCTCTCTCGTAGACATAAACATTTGCCACGTTGGGTTGAAAGCAGAAGGAAAGTGGCTGAGACTTTGCTTCGAGAGAGGATCTTACCAAATCGATCCTTCGAGGCATGTCTTCTATCGTGTAGTGGGAAGCATTCAGATAAGTGCGTTTCTCAGCATAAAGAAATGATTGTACACGTAACATTTGGAAAGAATTCTGTGGAAACCATCTGAAACTCACGTTTTCTCTCATGAACCTGGAAGCATTGGCTCAAGGGTGAGGGAACATGTGACTCAGTGCGGTTTCCTAAACCCTGAGCACCGAGCCTCTGGTTAGAGAATGCCACTTCAAGCATCCTGATGCATGGAGAGAGAAGTTTTGTCAACTATCTGTATTGAACGGTAAGAGAAGTGCCCTGCCGGGAACACTAAGAGAGAGCGCCATCTAGAGACAACCTTCCAACTTCCATCTACCTTCATGAAGATGGATGTATTTTCCAAAAGTTTGTATTAAAACACAAGGCACGTGCTGTATGCTCACATAAGAACACCCTTTGTAGAAGATCTTCCAACTCACATCTTCTGTAATGAAGATGGAAGTACTTGCAGAAGTGTGAGTGAACGCCTCAGGAGAGGTTCTAGCTAAGTAGCATTGAGAACCAAGTCTGTGTTGTAGGAAGGCAACAACGATCTAACGTCGTTACCCATGAATACGCACGCATTTCCCAAAACGTGTGTTGAAACTTCAGGAAAATGCCATAGACGTAACCCTCAGTAAGGAGAGGGAATGCAAAGTGTCTTCTACCTCCCGTCTGTCACGATGATGGAAGCTTGTTTCAGAGTGTGAATTTAAGGGTAAGGAAAGGGCCGTTAACCGATCTTTGAGAAAGATCACTGTATCGAAGCCATCTTCCATCTCACATCTTCGGATGTGAAGATGAAAACTTTTGCACAGGGGTGTAAGGAAATATAAGGAAAGTGCCACAGACTGAAATCTATGAAAGAACGCCGTACAGAAAGCATCTTGCATCCCGCAATCTTCAGTCATGAGAACGGAAGCATGTGCAAAAGTGTACAAAAACATCAACATAAAGCACTCTGCTTAACGTGGTAGAAGAACACTGTGCAGCCACCATGTCTCAACTCATCACTCCTGTCGTGAAGATGGAGCTTTGTAAGGAAAGGGTAGTTAAGCAATCTTTGAGAAAGAATACTGTGTCGAAGCCATCTTCCCTCTCACGTCTTCAGACGTGAATACGTAACCGTTTGCACAGGGATGTAAGGAAATATAAGGAAAGTGCCACAGACTGAAATCTATGAAAGAACGCCGTACAGAAAGCATCTTGCATCCCGCAATCTTCAGTCATGAGAACGGAAGCATGTGCAAAAGTGTACAAAAACATCAACATAAAGCACTCTGCTTAACGTGGTAGAAGAACACTGTGCAGCCACCATGTCTCAACTCATCACTCCTGTCGTGAAGATGGAGCTTTGTAAGGAAAGGGTAGTTAAGCAATCTTTGAGAAAGAATACTGTGTCGAAGCCATCTTCCCTCTCACGTCTTCAGACGTGAATACGTAACCGTTTGCACAGGGATGTAAGGAAATATAAGGAAAGTGCCACAGACTGAAATCTATGAAAGAACGCCGTACACAAAGCATCTTGCATCCCACAATCTTCAGTCATGAGAACGGAAGCATGGGTAAAAGTGTGGAGGAAAACATCAACAGAAAGCAGTTTGCTTAACTCTGTTAGAAGGGCACTCTGCAGCCACCACGTCTCAACTCACCACTCCTGTGGTGAAGATGGAAGCCTTGGCAAGAGTGTGCACGAGCACGTAAAGAAAGGGCCGTCCAGTTAATTCTGAGACCCAAATCTGTGTAGATAGACTACAACACCGAACCCACCTCCTGACGAATGAATCAACCAGGGATTTCTTCCCTGTGTGTGGAACCTTAAGGAAAGTGCCATAAACTTAGGTGTTGAGAACACTGGATCGATAGCATCTTACAACCCAGAGCTTCTGCCACGTAGACATAAATATTTGCCACGTTGGGTTGAAAGCAGAAGGAAAGTGGCTGAGACTTTGCTTCGAGAGAGGATCTTACCGAATCCATCCTTCGAGGGATGTCTTCTAACGTGTAGTGGGAAGCATTCAGATAAGTGTATTTCTCAGCATAAAGAAATGATTGTACACTTAACCTTTGGAACGAATTCCGTGGAAACCATCGGAAAACCACATTTTCTCTCATGAACCTGGAAGCATTGGCTCAAGGGTGAGGGAACATGTGACTCAGTGCGGTTTCCTAAACCCTGAGCACCGAGCATCTGGATAGAGAATGCCACTTCAAGCAGCCTGATGCACGGAGAGAGAAGCTTTCTCAGTTATGTGTGATGAACAGTAAGAGAAGTGTCCTTCGCTGAACACTAAGAAAGAGCACATTAGAGAAAACCTTCCAAATCCCATCTACCTTCATGAAGATGGAGGTATTTTTCAAAAGTGTGCATGAAAACACAAGGAAGGTGCATAGGATCACTTAAGAACACCCTTTGGAAAAGATCATCCCAACTCACATCTTCTAAAATGAACACAGACGAACTTGCAGAAGTGTTAGTGAAGGCATCAGGAGAGGTTCTAGCTTAGCAGCTGTGAGAACCAAGTCTGTGTTGTAGGAAGGCAACATCGATTTAATATCGTGAACCATGAATAAACACGCGTTTCCCTGTACGTGACAACGATAAAAAGCGATAAAAAAGCGATAAAAAAGCGAAAAAAACTGCCATAGAAGAAACTCTCAGTAAGAAGAGTGTAAGCAAATGGTATTCCAACTCAGATCGTCTGTCGTGATGATGGAAGCATGTTTCAGAGTGTGAATTAAAGTGCAAAGGAATGTGCTGTTAACCAATCCTTGATAAATAAAACTATATCGAAGCCATCTTCCCTCTCACGTCTTCGGACGTGACTATGAAACCTTTTGCTCAGCGGTGTAAGGAAATAGAAGGAAAGTGCCACAGACTGAAATCTATGAAAGAACGCCGTACACAAAGCATCTTGCATCCCACAATCTTCAGTCATGAGAACGGAAGCATGGGTAAAAGTGTGGAGGAAAACATCAACAGAAAGCAGTTTGCTTAACTCTGTAGAAGGGCACTCTGCAGCCACCACGTCTCAACTCACCACTCCTGTGGTGAAGATGGAAGCCTTGGCAAGAGTGTGCACGAGCACGTAAAGAAAGGGCCGTCCAGTTAATTCTGAGACCCAAATCTGTGTAGATAGACTACAACACCGAACCCACCTCCTGACGAATGAATCAACCAGGGATTTCTTCCCTGTGTGTGAACCTTAAGGAAAGTGCCATAAACTTAATAGGCGTTGAGAACACTGGATCGATAGCATCTTACCACCCACAGCTTCAGTCAGGTAGATAGCAATATTTGCCACGTTGTGTTGAACGCAGAAGGAAAGTGGCTGAGATTAAACTTCGAGAAAGCACCATGCCGAATTGATCCTTCGAGGCATGTGTTCTTTCATGATGATGGAATCATGTTTCAGACTGTGAATTAAAGTGCAAGGAATGGGCCGTTAACCAATACTGGAGAAATAACACTGTATCGAAGCCATCTTCCCTCTCACGTCTTCGGACGTGACTATGAAACCTTTTGCTCAGCGGTGTAAGGAAATATAAGGAAAGTGCCACAGACTGAAATCTATGAAAGAACGCCGTACACAAAGCATCTTGCATCCCACAATCTTCAGTCATGAGAACGGAAGCATGGGTAAACGTGTGGAGGAAAACTTCAACAGAAAGCAGTTTGCTTAACTCTGTAGAAGGGCACTCTGCAGCCACCACGTCTCAACTCACCACTCCTGTGGTGAAGATGGAAACCTTGGCAAGAGTGTGCACGAGCACGTAAAGAAAGGGCCGTCCAGTTAATTCTGAGACCCAAATCTGTGTAGATAGACTACAACACCGAACCCACCTCCTGACGAATGAATCAACCAGGGATTTCTTCCCTGTGTGTGGAACCTTAAGGAAAGTGCCATAAACTTAACAGGAGATGAGAACACTGGATCGATTGCTTCTTACAACCCACGGCTTCTCTCTCGTAGACATAAACATTTGCCACGTTGGGTTGAAAGCAGAAGGAAAGTGGCTGAGACTTTGCTTCGAGAGAGGATCTTACCAAATCGATCCTTCGAGGCATGTCTTCTATCGTGTAGTGGGAAGCATTCAGATAAGTGCGTTTCTCAGCATAAAGAAATGATTGTACACGTAACATTTGGAAAGAATTCTGTGGAAACCATCTGAAACTCACGTTTTCTCTCATGAACCTGGAAGCATTGGCTCAAGGGTGAGGGAACATGTGACTCAGTGCGGTTTCCTAAACCCTGAGCACCGAGCCTCTGGTTAGAGAATGCCACTTCAAGCATCCTGATGCATGGAGAGAGAAGTTTTGTCAACTATCTGTATTGAACGGTAAGAGAAGTGCCCTGCCGGGAACACTAAGAGAGAGCGCCATCTAGAGACAACCTTCCAACTTCCATCTACCTTCATGAAGATGGATGTATTTTCCAAAAGTTTGTATTAAAACACAAGGCACGTGCTGTATGCTCACATAAGAACACCCTTTGTAGAAGATCTTCCAACTCACATCTTCTGTAATGAAGATGGAAGTACTTGCAGAAGTGTGAGTGAACGCCTCAGGAGAGGTTCTAGCTAAGTAGCATTGAGAACCAAGTCTGTGTTGTAGGAAGGCAACAACGATCTAACGTCGTTACCCATGAATACGCACGCATTTCCCAAAACGTGTGTTGAAACTTCAGGAAAATGCCATAGACGTAACCCTCAGTAAGGAGAGGGAATGCAAAGTGTCTTCTACCTCCCGTCTGTCACGATGATGGAAGCTTGTTTCAGAGTGTGAATTTAAGGGTAAGGAAAGGGCCGTTAACCGATCTTTGAGAAAGATCACTGTATCGAAGCCATCTTCCATCTCACATCTTCGGATGTGAAGATGAAAACTTTTGCACAGGGGTGTAAGGAAATATAAGGAAAGTGCCACAGACTGAAATCTATGAAAGAACGCCGTACAGAAAGCATCTTGCATCCCGCAATCTTCAGTCATGAGAACGGAAGCATGTGCAAAAGTGTACAAAAACATCAACATAAAGCACTCTGCTTAACGTGGTAGAAGAACACTGTGCAGCCACCATGTCTCAACTCATCACTCCTGTCGTGAAGATGGAGCTTTGTAAGGAAAGGGTAGTTAAGCAATCTTTGAGAAAGAATACTGTGTCGAAGCCATCTTCCCTCTCACGTCTTCAGACGTGAATACGTAACCGTTTGCACAGGGATGTAAGGAAATATAAGGAAAGTGCCACAGACTGAAATCTATGAAAGAACGCCGTACACAAAGCATCTTGCATCCCACAATCTTCAGTCATGAGAACGGAAGCATGGGTAAAAGTGTGGAGGAAAACATCAACAGAAAGCAGTTTGCTTAACTCTGTTAGAAGGGCACTCTGCAGCCACCACGTCTCAACTCACCACTCCTGTGGTGAAGATGGAAGCCTTGGCAAGAGTGTGCACGAGCACGTAAAGAAAGGGCCGTCCAGTTAATTCTGAGACCCAAATCTGTGTAGATAGACTACAACACCGAACCCACCTCCTGACGAATGAATCAACCAGGGATTTCTTCCCTGTGTGTGGAACCTTAAGGAAAGTGCCATAAACTTAGGTGTTGAGAACACTGGATCGATAGCATCTTACAACCCAGAGCTTCTGCCACGTAGACATAAATATTTGCCACGTTGGGTTGAAAGCAGAAGGAAAGTGGCTGAGACTTTGCTTCGAGAGAGGATCTTACCGAATCCATCCTTCGAGGGATGTCTTCTAACGTGTAGTGGGAAGCATTCAGATAAGTGTATTTCTCAGCATAAAGAAATGATTGTACACTTAACCTTTGGAACGAATTCCGTGGAAACCATCGGAAAACCACATTTTCTCTCATGAACCTGGAAGCATTGGCTCAAGGGTGAGGGAACATGTGACTCAGTGCGGTTTCCTAAACCCTGAGCACCGAGCATCTGGATAGAGAATGCCACTTCAAGCAGCCTGATGCACGGAGAGAGAAGCTTTCTCAGTTATGTGTGATGAACAGTAAGAGAAGTGTCCTTCGCTGAACACTAAGAAAGAGCACATTAGAGAAAACCTTCCAAATCCCATCTACCTTCATGAAGATGGAGGTATTTTTCAAAAGTGTGCATGAAAACACAAGGAAGGTGCATAGGATCACTTAAGAACACCCTTTGGAAAAGATCATCCCAACTCACATCTTCTAAAATGAACACAGACGAACTTGCAGAAGTGTTAGTGAAGGCATCAGGAGAGGTTCTAGCTTAGCAGCTGTGAGAACCAAGTCTGTGTTGTAGGAAGGCAACATCGATTTAATATCGTGAACCATGAATAAACACGCGTTTCCCTGTACGTGACAACGATAAAAAGCGATAAAAAAGCGATAAAAAAGCGAAAAAAACTGCCATAGAAGAAACTCTCAGTAAGAAGAGTGTAAGCAAATGGTATTCCAACTCAGATCGTCTGTCGTGATGATGGAAGCATGTTTCAGAGTGTGAATTAAAGTGCAAAGGAATGTGCTGTTAACCAATCCTTGATAAATAAAACTATATCGAAGCCATCTTCCCTCTCACGTCTTCGGACGTGACTATGAAACCTTTTGCTCAGCGGTGTAAGGAAATAGAAGGAAAGTGCCACAGACTGAAATCTATGAAAGAACGCCGTACACAAAGCATCTTGCATCCCACAATCTTCAGTCATGAGAACGGAAGCATGGGTAAAAGTGTGGAGGAAAACATCAACAGAAAGCAGTTTGCTTAACTCTGTAGAAGGGCACTCTGCAGCCACCACGTCTCAACTCACCACTCCTGTGGTGAAGATGGAAGCCTTGGCAAGAGTGTGCACGAGCACGTAAAGAAAGGGCCGTCCAGTTAATTCTGAGACCCAAATCTGTGTAGATAGACTACAACACCGAACCCACCTCCTGACGAATGAATCAACCAGGGATTTCTTCCCTGTGTGTGAACCTTAAGGAAAGTGCCATAAACTTAATAGGCGTTGAGAACACTGGATCGATAGCATCTTACCACCCACAGCTTCAGTCAGGTAGATAGCAATATTTGCCACGTTGTGTTGAACGCAGAAGGAAAGTGGCTGAGATTAAACTTCGAGAAAGCACCATGCCGAATTGATCCTTCGAGGCATGTGTTCTTTCATGATGATGGAATCATGTTTCAGACTGTGAATTAAAGTGCAAGGAATGGGCCGTTAACCAATACTGGAGAAATAACACTGTATCGAAGCCATCTTCCCTCTCACGTCTTCGGACGTGACTATGAAACCTTTTGCTCAGCGGTGTAAGGAAATATAAGGAAAGTGCCACAGACTGAAATCTATGAAAGAACGCCGTACACAAAGCATCTTGCATCCCACAATCTTCAGTCATGAGAACGGAAGCATGGGTAAACGTGTGGAGGAAAACTTCAACAGAAAGCAGTTTGCTTAACTCTGTAGAAGGGCACTCTGCAGCCACCACGTCTCAACTCACCACTCCTGTGGTGAAGATGGAAACCTTGGCAAGAGTGTGCACGAGCACGTAAAGAAAGGGCCGTCCAGTTAATTCTGAGACCCAAATCTGTGTAGATAGACTACAACACCGAACCCACCTCCTGACGAATGAATCAACCAGGGATTTCTTCCCTGTGTGTGGAACCTTAAGGAAAGTGCCATAAACTTAACAGGAGATGAGAACACTGGATCGATTGCTTCTTACAACCCACGGCTTCTCTCTCGTAGACATAAACATTTGCCACGTTGGGTTGAAAGCAGAAGGAAAGTGGCTGAGACTTTGCTTCGAGAGAGGATCTTACCAAATCGATCCTTCGAGGCATGTCTTCTATCGTGTAGTGGGAAGCATTCAGATAAGTGCGTTTCTCAGCATAAAGAAATGATTGTACACGTAACATTTGGAAAGAATTCTGTGGAAACCATCTGAAACTCACGTTTTCTCTCATGAACCTGGAAGCATTGGCTCAAGGGTGAGGGAACATGTGACTCAGTGCGGTTTCCTAAACCCTGAGCACCGAGCCTCTGGTTAGAGAATGCCACTTCAAGCATCCTGATGCATGGAGAGAGAAGTTTTGTCAACTATCTGTATTGAACGGTAAGAGAAGTGCCCTGCCGGGAACACTAAGAGAGAGCGCCATCTAGAGACAACCTTCCAACTTCCATCTACCTTCATGAAGATGGATGTATTTTCCAAAAGTTTGTATTAAAACACAAGGCACGTGCTGTATGCTCACATAAGAACACCCTTTGTAGAAGATCTTCCAACTCACATCTTCTGTAATGAAGATGGAAGTACTTGCAGAAGTGTGAGTGAACGCCTCAGGAGAGGTTCTAGCTAAGTAGCATTGAGAACCAAGTCTGTGTTGTAGGAAGGCAACAACGATCTAACGTCGTTACCCATGAATACGCACGCATTTCCCAAAACGTGTGTTGAAACTTCAGGAAAATGCCATAGACGTAACCCTCAGTAAGGAGAGGGAATGCAAAGTGTCTTCTACCTCCCGTCTGTCACGATGATGGAAGCTTGTTTCAGAGTGTGAATTTAAGGGTAAGGAAAGGGCCGTTAACCGATCTTTGAGAAAGATCACTGTATCGAAGCCATCTTCCATCTCACATCTTCGGATGTGAAGATGAAAACTTTTGCACAGGGGTGTAAGGAAATATAAGGAAAGTGCCACAGACTGAAATCTATGAAAGAACGCCGTACAGAAAGCATCTTGCATCCCGCAATCTTCAGTCATGAGAACGGAAGCATGTGCAAAAGTGTACAAAAACATCAACATAAAGCACTCTGCTTAACGTGGTAGAAGAACACTGTGCAGCCACCATGTCTCAACTCATCACTCCTGTCGTGAAGATGGAGCTTTGTAAGGAAAGGGTAGTTAAGCAATCTTTGAGAAAGAATACTGTGTCGAAGCCATCTTCCCTCTCACGTCTTCAGACGTGAATACGTAACCGTTTGCACAGGGATGTAAGGAAATATAAGGAAAGTGCCACAGACTGAAATCTATGAAAGAACGCCGTACACAAAGCATCTTGCATCCCACAATCTTCAGTCATGAGAACGGAAGCATGGGTAAAAGTGTGGAGGAAAACATCAACAGAAAGCAGTTTGCTTAACTCTGTTAGAAGGGCACTCTGCAGCCACCACGTCTCAACTCACCACTCCTGTGGTGAAGATGGAAGCCTTGGCAAGAGTGTGCACGAGCACGTAAAGAAAGGGCCGTCCAGTTAATTCTGAGACCCAAATCTGTGTAGATAGACTACAACACCGAACCCACCTCCTGACGAATGAATCAACCAGGGATTTCTTCCCTGTGTGTGGAACCTTAAGGAAAGTGCCATAAACTTAGGTGTTGAGAACACTGGATCGATAGCATCTTACAACCCAGAGCTTCTGCCACGTAGACATAAATATTTGCCACGTTGGGTTGAAAGCAGAAGGAAAGTGGCTGAGACTTTGCTTCGAGAGAGGATCTTACCGAATCCATCCTTCGAGGGATGTCTTCTAACGTGTAGTGGGAAGCATTCAGATAAGTGTATTTCTCAGCATAAAGAAATGATTGTACACTTAACCTTTGGAACGAATTCCGTGGAAACCATCGGAAAACCACATTTTCTCTCATGAACCTGGAAGCATTGGCTCAAGGGTGAGGGAACATGTGACTCAGTGCGGTTTCCTAAACCCTGAGCACCGAGCATCTGGATAGAGAATGCCACTTCAAGCAGCCTGATGCACGGAGAGAGAAGCTTTCTCAGTTATGTGTGATGAACAGTAAGAGAAGTGTCCTTCGCTGAACACTAAGAAAGAGCACATTAGAGAAAACCTTCCAAATCCCATCTACCTTCATGAAGATGGAGGTATTTTTCAAAAGTGTGCATGAAAACACAAGGAAGGTGCATAGGATCACTTAAGAACACCCTTTGGAAAAGATCATCCCAACTCACATCTTCTAAAATGAACACAGACGAACTTGCAGAAGTGTTAGTGAAGGCATCAGGAGAGGTTCTAGCTTAGCAGCTGTGAGAACCAAGTCTGTGTTGTAGGAAGGCAACATCGATTTAATATCGTGAACCATGAATAAACACGCGTTTCCCTGTACGTGACAACGATAAAAAGCGATAAAAAAGCGATAAAAAAGCGAAAAAAACTGCCATAGAAGAAACTCTCAGTAAGAAGAGTGTAAGCAAATGGTATTCCAACTCAGATCGTCTGTCGTGATGATGGAAGCATGTTTCAGAGTGTGAATTAAAGTGCAAAGGAATGTGCTGTTAACCAATCCTTGATAAATAAAACTATATCGAAGCCATCTTCCCTCTCACGTCTTCGGACGTGACTATGAAACCTTTTGCTCAGCGGTGTAAGGAAATAGAAGGAAAGTGCCACAGACTGAAATCTATGAAAGAACGCCGTACACAAAGCATCTTGCATCCCACAATCTTCAGTCATGAGAACGGAAGCATGGGTAAAAGTGTGGAGGAAAACATCAACAGAAAGCAGTTTGCTTAACTCTGTAGAAGGGCACTCTGCAGCCACCACGTCTCAACTCACCACTCCTGTGGTGAAGATGGAAGCCTTGGCAAGAGTGTGCACGAGCACGTAAAGAAAGGGCCGTCCAGTTAATTCTGAGACCCAAATCTGTGTAGATAGACTACAACACCGAACCCACCTCCTGACGAATGAATCAACCAGGGATTTCTTCCCTGTGTGTGAACCTTAAGGAAAGTGCCATAAACTTAATAGGCGTTGAGAACACTGGATCGATAGCATCTTACCACCCACAGCTTCAGTCAGGTAGATAGCAATATTTGCCACGTTGTGTTGAACGCAGAAGGAAAGTGGCTGAGATTAAACTTCGAGAAAGCACCATGCCGAATTGATCCTTCGAGGCATGTGTTCTTTCATGATGATGGAATCATGTTTCAGACTGTGAATTAAAGTGCAAGGAATGGGCCGTTAACCAATACTGGAGAAATAACACTGTATCGAAGCCATCTTCCCTCTCACGTCTTCGGACGTGACTATGAAACCTTTTGCTCAGCGGTGTAAGGAAATATAAGGAAAGTGCCACAGACTGAAATCTATGAAAGAACGCCGTACACAAAGCATCTTGCATCCCACAATCTTCAGTCATGAGAACGGAAGCATGGGTAAACGTGTGGAGGAAAACTTCAACAGAAAGCAGTTTGCTTAACTCTGTAGAAGGGCACTCTGCAGCCACCACGTCTCAACTCACCACTCCTGTGGTGAAGATGGAAACCTTGGCAAGAGTGTGCACGAGCACGTAAAGAAAGGGCCGTCCAGTTAATTCTGAGACCCAAATCTGTGTAGATAGACTACAACACCGAACCCACCTCCTGACGAATGAATCAACCAGGGATTTCTTCCCTGTGTGTGGAACCTTAAGGAAAGTGCCATAAACTTAACAGGAGATGAGAACACTGGATCGATTGCTTCTTACAACCCACGGCTTCTCTCTCGTAGACATAAACATTTGCCACGTTGGGTTGAAAGCAGAAGGAAAGTGGCTGAGACTTTGCTTCGAGAGAGGATCTTACCAAATCGATCCTTCGAGGCATGTCTTCTATCGTGTAGTGGGAAGCATTCAGATAAGTGCGTTTCTCAGCATAAAGAAATGATTGTACACGTAACATTTGGAAAGAATTCTGTGGAAACCATCTGAAACTCACGTTTTCTCTCATGAACCTGGAAGCATTGGCTCAAGGGTGAGGGAACATGTGACTCAGTGCGGTTTCCTAAACCCTGAGCACCGAGCCTCTGGTTAGAGAATGCCACTTCAAGCATCCTGATGCATGGAGAGAGAAGTTTTGTCAACTATCTGTATTGAACGGTAAGAGAAGTGCCCTGCCGGGAACACTAAGAGAGAGCGCCATCTAGAGACAACCTTCCAACTTCCATCTACCTTCATGAAGATGGATGTATTTTCCAAAAGTTTGTATTAAAACACAAGGCACGTGCTGTATGCTCACATAAGAACACCCTTTGTAGAAGATCTTCCAACTCACATCTTCTGTAATGAAGATGGAAGTACTTGCAGAAGTGTGAGTGAACGCCTCAGGAGAGGTTCTAGCTAAGTAGCATTGAGAACCAAGTCTGTGTTGTAGGAAGGCAACAACGATCTAACGTCGTTACCCATGAATACGCACGCATTTCCCAAAACGTGTGTTGAAACTTCAGGAAAATGCCATAGACGTAACCCTCAGTAAGGAGAGGGAATGCAAAGTGTCTTCTACCTCCCGTCTGTCACGATGATGGAAGCTTGTTTCAGAGTGTGAATTTAAGGGTAAGGAAAGGGCCGTTAACCGATCTTTGAGAAAGATCACTGTATCGAAGCCATCTTCCATCTCACATCTTCGGATGTGAAGATGAAAACTTTTGCACAGGGGTGTAAGGAAATATAAGGAAAGTGCCACAGACTGAAATCTATGAAAGAACGCCGTACAGAAAGCATCTTGCATCCCGCAATCTTCAGTCATGAGAACGGAAGCATGTGCAAAAGTGTACAAAAACATCAACATAAAGCACTCTGCTTAACGTGGTAGAAGAACACTGTGCAGCCACCATGTCTCAACTCATCACTCCTGTCGTGAAGATGGAGCTTTGTAAGGAAAGGGTAGTTAAGCAATCTTTGAGAAAGAATACTGTGTCGAAGCCATCTTCCCTCTCACGTCTTCAGACGTGAATACGTAACCGTTTGCACAGGGATGTAAGGAAATATAAGGAAAGTGCCACAGACTGAAATCTATGAAAGAACGCCGTACACAAAGCATCTTGCATCCCACAATCTTCAGTCATGAGAACGGAAGCATGGGTAAAAGTGTGGAGGAAAACATCAACAGAAAGCAGTTTGCTTAACTCTGTTAGAAGGGCACTCTGCAGCCACCACGTCTCAACTCACCACTCCTGTGGTGAAGATGGAAGCCTTGGCAAGAGTGTGCACGAGCACGTAAAGAAAGGGCCGTCCAGTTAATTCTGAGACCCAAATCTGTGTAGATAGACTACAACACCGAACCCACCTCCTGACGAATGAATCAACCAGGGATTTCTTCCCTGTGTGTGGAACCTTAAGGAAAGTGCCATAAACTTAGGTGTTGAGAACACTGGATCGATAGCATCTTACAACCCAGAGCTTCTGCCACGTAGACATAAATATTTGCCACGTTGGGTTGAAAGCAGAAGGAAAGTGGCTGAGACTTTGCTTCGAGAGAGGATCTTACCGAATCCATCCTTCGAGGGATGTCTTCTAACGTGTAGTGGGAAGCATTCAGATAAGTGTATTTCTCAGCATAAAGAAATGATTGTACACTTAACCTTTGGAACGAATTCCGTGGAAACCATCGGAAAACCACATTTTCTCTCATGAACCTGGAAGCATTGGCTCAAGGGTGAGGGAACATGTGACTCAGTGCGGTTTCCTAAACCCTGAGCACCGAGCATCTGGATAGAGAATGCCACTTCAAGCAGCCTGATGCACGGAGAGAGAAGCTTTCTCAGTTATGTGTGATGAACAGTAAGAGAAGTGTCCTTCGCTGAACACTAAGAAAGAGCACATTAGAGAAAACCTTCCAAATCCCATCTACCTTCATGAAGATGGAGGTATTTTTCAAAAGTGTGCATGAAAACACAAGGAAGGTGCATAGGATCACTTAAGAACACCCTTTGGAAAAGATCATCCCAACTCACATCTTCTAAAATGAACACAGACGAACTTGCAGAAGTGTTAGTGAAGGCATCAGGAGAGGTTCTAGCTTAGCAGCTGTGAGAACCAAGTCTGTGTTGTAGGAAGGCAACATCGATTTAATATCGTGAACCATGAATAAACACGCGTTTCCCTGTACGTGACAACGATAAAAAGCGATAAAAAAGCGATAAAAAAGCGAAAAAAACTGCCATAGAAGAAACTCTCAGTAAGAAGAGTGTAAGCAAATGGTATTCCAACTCAGATCGTCTGTCGTGATGATGGAAGCATGTTTCAGAGTGTGAATTAAAGTGCAAAGGAATGTGCTGTTAACCAATCCTTGATAAATAAAACTATATCGAAGCCATCTTCCCTCTCACGTCTTCGGACGTGACTATGAAACCTTTTGCTCAGCGGTGTAAGGAAATAGAAGGAAAGTGCCACAGACTGAAATCTATGAAAGAACGCCGTACACAAAGCATCTTGCATCCCACAATCTTCAGTCATGAGAACGGAAGCATGGGTAAAAGTGTGGAGGAAAACATCAACAGAAAGCAGTTTGCTTAACTCTGTAGAAGGGCACTCTGCAGCCACCACGTCTCAACTCACCACTCCTGTGGTGAAGATGGAAGCCTTGGCAAGAGTGTGCACGAGCACGTAAAGAAAGGGCCGTCCAGTTAATTCTGAGACCCAAATCTGTGTAGATAGACTACAACACCGAACCCACCTCCTGACGAATGAATCAACCAGGGATTTCTTCCCTGTGTGTGAACCTTAAGGAAAGTGCCATAAACTTAATAGGCGTTGAGAACACTGGATCGATAGCATCTTACCACCCACAGCTTCAGTCAGGTAGATAGCAATATTTGCCACGTTGTGTTGAACGCAGAAGGAAAGTGGCTGAGATTAAACTTCGAGAAAGCACCATGCCGAATTGATCCTTCGAGGCATGTGTTCTTTCATGATGATGGAATCATGTTTCAGACTGTGAATTAAAGTGCAAGGAATGGGCCGTTAACCAATACTGGAGAAATAACACTGTATCGAAGCCATCTTCCCTCTCACGTCTTCGGACGTGACTATGAAACCTTTTGCTCAGCGGTGTAAGGAAATATAAGGAAAGTGCCACAGACTGAAATCTATGAAAGAACGCCGTACACAAAGCATCTTGCATCCCACAATCTTCAGTCATGAGAACGGAAGCATGGGTAAACGTGTGGAGGAAAACTTCAACAGAAAGCAGTTTGCTTAACTCTGTAGAAGGGCACTCTGCAGCCACCACGTCTCAACTCACCACTCCTGTGGTGAAGATGGAAACCTTGGCAAGAGTGTGCACGAGCACGTAAAGAAAGGGCCGTCCAGTTAATTCTGAGACCCAAATCTGTGTAGATAGACTACAACACCGAACCCACCTCCTGACGAATGAATCAACCAGGGATTTCTTCCCTGTGTGTGGAACCTTAAGGAAAGTGCCATAAACTTAACAGGAGATGAGAACACTGGATCGATTGCTTCTTACAACCTACGGCTTCTCTCTCGTAGACATAAACATTTGCCACGTTGGGTTGAAAGCAGAAGGAAAGTGGCTGAGACTTTGCTTCGAGAGAGGATCTTACCAAATCGATCCTTCGAGGCATGTCTTCTATCGTGTAGTGGGAAGCATTCAGATAAGTGCGTTTCTCAGCATAAAGAAATGATTGTACACGTAACATTTGGAAAGAATTCTGTGGAAACCATCTGAAACTCACGTTTTCTCTCATGAACCTGGAAGCATTGGCTCAAGGGTGAGGGAACATGTGACTCAGTGCGGTTTCCTAAACCCTGAGCACCGAGCCTCTGGTTAGAGAATGCCACTTCAAGCATCCTGATGCATGGAGAGAGAAGTTTTGTCAACTATCTGTATTGAACGGTAAGAGAAGTGCCCTGCCGGGAACACTAAGAGAGAGCGCCATCTAGAGACAACCTTCCAACTTCCATCTACCTTCATGAAGATGGATGTATTTTCCAAAAGTTTGTATTAAAACACAAGGCACGTGCTGTATGCTCACATAAGAACACCCTTTGTAGAAGATCTTCCAACTCACATCTTCTGTAATGAAGATGGAAGTACTTGCAGAAGTGTGAGTGAACGCCTCAGGAGAGGTTCTAGCTAAGTAGCATTGAGAACCAAGTCTGTGTTGTAGGAAGGCAACAACGATCTAACGTCGTTACCCATGAATACGCACGCATTTCCCAAAACGTGTGTTGAAACTTCAGGAAAATGCCATAGACGTAACCCTCAGTAAGGAGAGGGAATGCAAAGTGTCTTCTACCTCCCGTCTGTCACGATGATGGAAGCTTGTTTCAGAGTGTGAATTTAAGGGTAAGGAAAGGGCCGTTAACCGATCTTTGAGAAAGATCACTGTATCGAAGCCATCTTCCATCTCACATCTTCGGATGTGAAGATGAAAACTTTTGCACAGGGGTGTAAGGAAATATAAGGAAAGTGCCACAGACTGAAATCTATGAAAGAACGCCGTACAGAAAGCATCTTGCATCCCGCAATCTTCAGTCATGAGAACGGAAGCATGTGCAAAAGTGTACAAAAACATCAACATAAAGCACTCTGCTTAACGTGGTAGAAGAACACTGTGCAGCCACCATGTCTCAACTCATCACTCCTGTCGTGAAGATGGAGCTTTGTAAGGAAAGGGTAGTTAAGCAATCTTTGAGAAAGAATACTGTGTCGAAGCCATCTTCCCTCTCACGTCTTCAGACGTGAATACGTAACCGTTTGCACAGGGATGTAAGGAAATATAAGGAAAGTGCCACAGACTGAAATCTATGAAAGAACGCCGTACACAAAGCATCTTGCATCCCACAATCTTCAGTCATGAGAACGGAAGCATGGGTAAAAGTGTGGAGGAAAACATCAACAGAAAGCAGTTTGCTTAACTCTGTTAGAAGGGCACTCTGCAGCCACCACGTCTCAACTCACCACTCCTGTGGTGAAGATGGAAGCCTTGGCAAGAGTGTGCACGAGCACGTAAAGAAAGGGCCGTCCAGTTAATTCTGAGACCCAAATCTGTGTAGATAGACTACAACACCGAACCCACCTCCTGACGAATGAATCAACCAGGGATTTCTTCCCTGTGTGTGGAACCTTAAGGAAAGTGCCATAAACTTAGGTGTTGAGAACACTGGATCGATAGCATCTTACAACCCAGAGCTTCTGCCACGTAGACATAAATATTTGCCACGTTGGGTTGAAAGCAGAAGGAAAGTGGCTGAGACTTTGCTTCGAGAGAGGATCTTACCGAATCCATCCTTCGAGGGATGTCTTCTAACGTGTAGTGGGAAGCATTCAGATAAGTGTATTTCTCAGCATAAAGAAATGATTGTACACTTAACCTTTGGAACGAATTCCGTGGAAACCATCGGAAAACCACATTTTCTCTCATGAACCTGGAAGCATTGGCTCAAGGGTGAGGGAACATGTGACTCAGTGCGGTTTCCTAAACCCTGAGCACCGAGCATCTGGATAGAGAATGCCACTTCAAGCAGCCTGATGCACGGAGAGAGAAGCTTTCTCAGTTATGTGTGATGAACAGTAAGAGAAGTGTCCTTCGCTGAACACTAAGAAAGAGCACATTAGAGAAAACCTTCCAAATCCCATCTACCTTCATGAAGATGGAGGTATTTTTCAAAAGTGTGCATGAAAACACAAGGAAGGTGCATAGGATCACTTAAGAACACCCTTTGGAAAAGATCATCCCAACTCACATCTTCTAAAATGAACACAGACGAACTTGCAGAAGTGTTAGTGAAGGCATCAGGAGAGGTTCTAGCTTAGCAGCTGTGAGAACCAAGTCTGTGTTGTAGGAAGGCAACATCGATTTAATATCGTGAACCATGAATAAACACACGTTTCCCTGTACGTGACAACGATAAAAAGCGATAAAAAAGCGATAAAAAAGCGAAAAAAACTGCCATAGAAGAAACTCTCAGTAAGAAGAGTGTAAGCAAATGGTATTCCAACTCAGATCGTCTGTCATGATGATGGAAGCATGTTTCAGAGTGTGAATTAAAGTGCAAAGGAATGTGCTGTTAACCAATCCTTGATAAATAAAACTATATCGAAGCCATCTTCCCTCTCACGTCTTCGGACGTGACTATGAAACCTTTTGCTCAGCGGTGTAAGGAAATAGAAGGAAAGTGCCACAGACTGAAATCTATGAAAGAACGCCGTACACAAAGCATCTTGCATCCCACAATCTTCAGTCATGAGAACGGAAGCATGGGTAAAAGTGTGGAGGAAAACATCAACAGAAAGCAGTTTGCTTAACTCTGTAGAAGGGCACTCTGCAGCCACCACGTCTCAACTCACCACTCCTGTGGTGAAGATGGAAGCCTTGGCAAGAGTGTGCACGAGCACGTAAAGAAAGGGCCGTCCAGTTAATTCTGAGACCCAAATCTGTGTAGATAGACTACAACACCGAACCCACCTCCTGACGAATGAATCAACCAGGGATTTCTTCCCTGTGTGTGAACCTTAAGGAAAGTGCCATAAACTTAATAGGCGTTGAGAACACTGGATCGATAGCATCTTACCACCCACAGCTTCAGTCAGGTAGATAGCAATATTTGCCACGTTGTGTTGAACGCAGAAGGAAAGTGGCTGAGATTAAACTTCGAGAAAGCACCATGCCGAATTGATCCTTCGAGGCATGTGTTCTTTCATGATGATGGAATCATGTTTCAGACTGTGAATTAAAGTGCAAGGAATGGGCCGTTAACCAATACTGGAGAAATAACACTGTATCGAAGCCATCTTCCCTCTCACGTCTTCGGACGTGACTATGAAACCTTTTGCTCAGCGGTGTAAGGAAATATAAGGAAAGTGCCACAGACTGAAATCTATGAAAGAACGCCGTACACAAAGCATCTTGCATCCCACAATCTTCAGTCATGAGAACGGAAGCATGGGTAAACGTGTGGAGGAAAACTTCAACAGAAAGCAGTTTGCTTAACTCTGTAGAAGGGCACTCTGCAGCCACCACGTCTCAACTCACCACTCCTGTGGTGAAGATGGAAACCTTGGCAAGAGTGTGCACGAGCACGTAAAGAAAGGGCCGTCCAGTTAATTCTGAGACCCAAATCTGTGTAGATAGACTACAACACCGAACCCACCTCCTGACGAATGAATCAACCAGGGATTTCTTCCCTGTGTGTGGAACCTTAAGGAAAGTGCCATAAACTTAACAGGAGATGAGAACACTGGATCGATTGCTTCTTACAACCTACGGCTTCTCTCTCGTAGACATAAACATTTGCCACGTTGGGTTGAAAGCAGAAGGAAAGTGGCTGAGACTTTGCTTCGAGAGAGGATCTTACCAAATCGATCCTTCGAGGCATGTCTTCTATCGTGTAGTGGGAAGCATTCAGATAAGTGCGTTTCTCAGCATAAAGAAATGATTGTACACGTAACATTTGGAAAGAATTCTGTGGAAACCATCTGAAACTCACGTTTTCTCTCATGAACCTGGAAGCATTGGCTCAAGGGTGAGGGAACATGTGACTCAGTGCGGTTTCCTAAACCCTGAGCACCGAGCCTCTGGTTAGAGAATGCCACTTCAAGCATCCTGATGCATGGAGAGAGAAGTTTTGTCAACTATCTGTATTGAACGGTAAGAGAAGTGCCCTGCCGGGAACACTAAGAGAGAGCGCCATCTAGAGACAACCTTCCAACTTCCATCTACCTTCATGAAGATGGATGTATTTTCCAAAAGTTTGTATTAAAACACAAGGCACGTGCTGTATGCTCACATAAGAACACCCTTTGTAGAAGATCTTCCAACTCACATCTTCTGTAATGAAGATGGAAGTACTTGCAGAAGTGTGAGTGAACGCCTCAGGAGAGGTTCTAGCTAAGTAGCATTGAGAACCAAGTCTGTGTTGTAGGAAGGCAACAACGATCTAACGTCGTTACCCATGAATACGCACGCATTTCCCAAAACGTGTGTTGAAACTTCAGGAAAATGCCATAGACGTAACCCTCAGTAAGGAGAGGGAATGCAAAGTGTCTTCTACCTCCCGTCTGTCACGATGATGGAAGCTTGTTTCAGAGTGTGAATTTAAGGGTAAGGAAAGGGCCGTTAACCGATCTTTGAGAAAGATCACTGTATCGAAGCCATCTTCCATCTCACATCTTCGGATGTGAAGATGAAAACTTTTGCACAGGGGTGTAAGGAAATATAAGGAAAGTGCCACAGACTGAAATCTATGAAAGAACGCCGTACAGAAAGCATCTTGCATCCCGCAATCTTCAGTCATGAGAACGGAAGCATGTGCAAAAGTGTACAAAAACATCAACATAAAGCACTCTGCTTAACGTGGTAGAAGAACACTGTGCAGCCACCATGTCTCAACTCATCACTCCTGTCGTGAAGATGGAGCTTTGTAAGGAAAGGGTAGTTAAGCAATCTTTGAGAAAGAATACTGTGTCGAAGCCATCTTCCCTCTCACGTCTTCAGACGTGAATACGTAACCGTTTGCACAGGGATGTAAGGAAATATAAGGAAAGTGCCACAGACTGAAATCTATGAAAGAACGCCGTACACAAAGCATCTTGCATCCCACAATCTTCAGTCATGAGAACGGAAGCATGGGTAAAAGTGTGGAGGAAAACATCAACAGAAAGCAGTTTGCTTAACTCTGTTAGAAGGGCACTCTGCAGCCACCACGTCTCAACTCACCACTCCTGTGGTGAAGATGGAAGCCTTGGCAAGAGTGTGCACGAGCACGTAAAGAAAGGGCCGTCCAGTTAATTCTGAGACCCAAATCTGTGTAGATAGACTACAACACCGAACCCACCTCCTGACGAATGAATCAACCAGGGATTTCTTCCCTGTGTGTGGAACCTTAAGGAAAGTGCCATAAACTTAGGTGTTGAGAACACTGGATCGATAGCATCTTACAACCCAGAGCTTCTGCCACGTAGACATAAATATTTGCCACGTTGGGTTGAAAGCAGAAGGAAAGTGGCTGAGACTTTGCTTCGAGAGAGGATCTTACCGAATCCATCCTTCGAGGGATGTCTTCTAACGTGTAGTGGGAAGCATTCAGATAAGTGTATTTCTCAGCATAAAGAAATGATTGTACACTTAACCTTTGGAACGAATTCCGTGGAAACCATCGGAAAACCACATTTTCTCTCATGAACCTGGAAGCATTGGCTCAAGGGTGAGGGAACATGTGACTCAGTGCGGTTTCCTAAACCCTGAGCACCGAGCATCTGGATAGAGAATGCCACTTCAAGCAGCCTGATGCACGGAGAGAGAAGCTTTCTCAGTTATGTGTGATGAACAGTAAGAGAAGTGTCCTTCGCTGAACACTAAGAAAGAGCACATTAGAGAAAACCTTCCAAATCCCATCTACCTTCATGAAGATGGAGGTATTTTTCAAAAGTGTGCATGAAAACACAAGGAAGGTGCATAGGATCACTTAAGAACACCCTTTGGAAAAGATCATCCCAACTCACATCTTCTAAAATGAACACAGACGAACTTGCAGAAGTGTTAGTGAAGGCATCAGGAGAGGTTCTAGCTTAGCAGCTGTGAGAACCAAGTCTGTGTTGTAGGAAGGCAACATCGATTTAATATCGTGAACCATGAATAAACACGCGTTTCCCTGTACGTGACAACGATAAAAAGCGATAAAAAAGCGATAAAAAAGCGAAAAAAACTGCCATAGAAGAAACTCTCAGTAAGAAGAGTGTAAGCAAATGGTATTCCAACTCAGATCGTCTGTCGTGATGATGGAAGCATGTTTCAGAGTGTGAATTAAAGTGCAAAGGAATGTGCTGTTAACCAATCCTTGATAAATAAAACTATATCGAAGCCATCTTCCCTCTCACGTCTTCGGACGTGACTATGAAACCTTTTGCTCAGCGGTGTAAGGAAATAGAAGGAAAGTGCCACAGACTGAAATCTATGAAAGAACGCCGTACACAAAGCATCTTGCATCCCACAATCTTCAGTCATGAGAACGGAAGCATGGGTAAAAGTGTGGAGGAAAACATCAACAGAAAGCAGTTTGCTTAACTCTGTAGAAGGGCACTCTGCAGCCACCACGTCTCAACTCACCACTCCTGTGGTGAAGATGGAAGCCTTGGCAAGAGTGTGCACGAGCACGTAAAGAAAGGGCCGTCCAGTTAATTCTGAGACCCAAATCTGTGTAGATAGACTACAACACCGAACCCACCTCCTGACGAATGAATCAACCAGGGATTTCTTCCCTGTGTGTGAACCTTAAGGAAAGTGCCATAAACTTAATAGGCGTTGAGAACACTGGATCGATAGCATCTTACCACCCACAGCTTCAGTCAGGTAGATAGCAATATTTGCCACGTTGTGTTGAACGCAGAAGGAAAGTGGCTGAGATTAAACTTCGAGAAAGCACCATGCCGAATTGATCCTTCGAGGCATGTGTTCTTTCATGATGATGGAATCATGTTTCAGACTGTGAATTAAAGTGCAAGGAATGGGCCGTTAACCAATACTGGAGAAATAACACTGTATCGAAGCCATCTTCCCTCTCACGTCTTCGGACGTGACTATGAAACCTTTTGCTCAGCGGTGTAAGGAAATATAAGGAAAGTGCCACAGACTGAAATCTATGAAAGAACGCCGTACACAAAGCATCTTGCATCCCACAATCTTCAGTCATGAGAACGGAAGCATGGGTAAACGTGTGGAGGAAAACTTCAACAGAAAGCAGTTTGCTTAACTCTGTAGAAGGGCACTCTGCAGCCACCACGTCTCAACTCACCACTCCTGTGGTGAAGATGGAAACCTTGGCAAGAGTGTGCACGAGCACGTAAAGAAAGGGCCGTCCAGTTAATTCTGAGACCCAAATCTGTGTAGATAGACTACAACACCGAACCCACCTCCTGACGAATGAATCAACCAGGGATTTCTTCCCTGTGTGTGGAACCTTAAGGAAAGTGCCATAAACTTAACAGGAGATGAGAACACTGGATCGATTGCTTCTTACAACCCACGGCTTCTCTCTCGTAGACATAAACATTTGCCACGTTGGGTTGAAAGCAGAAGGAAAGTGGCTGAGACTTTGCTTCGAGAGAGGATCTTACCAAATCGATCCTTCGAGGCATGTCTTCTATCGTGTAGTGGGAAGCATTCAGATAAGTGCGTTTCTCAGCATAAAGAAATGATTGTACACGTAACATTTGGAAAGAATTCTGTGGAAACCATCTGAAACTCACGTTTTCTCTCATGAACCTGGAAGCATTGGCTCAAGGGTGAGGGAACATGTGACTCAGTGCGGTTTCCTAAACCCTGAGCACCGAGCCTCTGGTTAGAGAATGCCACTTCAAGCATCCTGATGCATGGAGAGAGAAGTTTTGTCAACTATCTGTATTGAACGGTAAGAGAAGTGCCCTGCCGGGAACACTAAGAGAGAGCGCCATCTAGAGACAACCTTCCAACTTCCATCTACCTTCATGAAGATGGATGTATTTTCCAAAAGTTTGTATTAAAACACAAGGCACGTGCTGTATGCTCACATAAGAACACCCTTTGTAGAAGATCTTCCAACTCACATCTTCTGTAATGAAGATGGAAGTACTTGCAGAAGTGTGAGTGAACGCCTCAGGAGAGGTTCTAGCTAAGTAGCATTGAGAACCAAGTCTGTGTTGTAGGAAGGCAACAACGATCTAACGTCGTTACCCATGAATACGCACGCATTTCCCAAAACGTGTGTTGAAACTTCAGGAAAATGCCATAGACGTAACCCTCAGTAAGGAGAGGGAATGCAAAGTGTCTTCTACCTCCCGTCTGTCACGATGATGGAAGCTTGTTTCAGAGTGTGAATTTAAGGGTAAGGAAAGGGCCGTTAACCGATCTTTGAGAAAGATCACTGTATCGAAGCCATCTTCCATCTCACATCTTCGGATGTGAAGATGAAAACTTTTGCACAGGGGTGTAAGGAAATATAAGGAAAGTGCCACAGACTGAAATCTATGAAAGAACGCCGTACAGAAAGCATCTTGCATCCCGCAATCTTCAGTCATGAGAACGGAAGCATGTGCAAAAGTGTACAAAAACATCAACATAAAGCACTCTGCTTAACGTGGTAGAAGAACACTGTGCAGCCACCATGTCTCAACTCATCACTCCTGTCGTGAAGATGGAGCTTTGTAAGGAAAGGGTAGTTAAGCAATCTTTGAGAAAGAATACTGTGTCGAAGCCATCTTCCCTCTCACGTCTTCAGACGTGAATACGTAACCGTTTGCACAGGGATGTAAGGAAATATAAGGAAAGTGCCACAGACTGAAATCTATGAAAGAACGCCGTACACAAAGCATCTTGCATCCCACAATCTTCAGTCATGAGAACGGAAGCATGGGTAAAAGTGTGGAGGAAAACATCAACAGAAAGCAGTTTGCTTAACTCTGTTAGAAGGGCACTCTGCAGCCACCACGTCTCAACTCACCACTCCTGTGGTGAAGATGGAAGCCTTGGCAAGAGTGTGCACGAGCACGTAAAGAAAGGGCCGTCCAGTTAATTCTGAGACCCAAATCTGTGTAGATAGACTACAACACCGAACCCACCTCCTGACGAATGAATCAACCAGGGATTTCTTCCCTGTGTGTGGAACCTTAAGGAAAGTGCCATAAACTTAGGTGTTGAGAACACTGGATCGATAGCATCTTACAACCCAGAGCTTCTGCCACGTAGACATAAATATTTGCCACGTTGGGTTGAAAGCAGAAGGAAAGTGGCTGAGACTTTGCTTCGAGAGAGGATCTTACCGAATCCATCCTTCGAGGGATGTCTTCTAACGTGTAGTGGGAAGCATTCAGATAAGTGTATTTCTCAGCATAAAGAAATGATTGTACACTTAACCTTTGGAACGAATTCCGTGGAAACCATCGGAAAACCACATTTTCTCTCATGAACCTGGAAGCATTGGCTCAAGGGTGAGGGAACATGTGACTCAGTGCGGTTTCCTAAACCCTGAGCACCGAGCATCTGGATAGAGAATGCCACTTCAAGCAGCCTGATGCACGGAGAGAGAAGCTTTCTCAGTTATGTGTGATGAACAGTAAGAGAAGTGTCCTTCGCTGAACACTAAGAAAGAGCACATTAGAGAAAACCTTCCAAATCCCATCTACCTTCATGAAGATGGAGGTATTTTTCAAAAGTGTGCATGAAAACACAAGGAAGGTGCATAGGATCACTTAAGAACACCCTTTGGAAAAGATCATCCCAACTCACATCTTCTAAAATGAACACAGACGAACTTGCAGAAGTGTTAGTGAAGGCATCAGGAGAGGTTCTAGCTTAGCAGCTGTGAGAACCAAGTCTGTGTTGTAGGAAGGCAACATCGATTTAATATCGTGAACCATGAATAAACACGCGTTTCCCTGTACGTGACAACGATAAAAAGCGATAAAAAAGCGATAAAAAAGCGAAAAAAACTGCCATAGAAGAAACTCTCAGTAAGAAGAGTGTAAGCAAATGGTATTCCAACTCAGATCGTCTGTCGTGATGATGGAAGCATGTTTCAGAGTGTGAATTAAAGTGCAAAGGAATGTGCTGTTAACCAATCCTTGATAAATAAAACTATATCGAAGCCATCTTCCCTCTCACGTCTTCGGACGTGACTATGAAACCTTTTGCTCAGCGGTGTAAGGAAATAGAAGGAAAGTGCCACAGACTGAAATCTATGAAAGAACGCCGTACACAAAGCATCTTGCATCCCACAATCTTCAGTCATGAGAACGGAAGCATGGGTAAAAGTGTGGAGGAAAACATCAACAGAAAGCAGTTTGCTTAACTCTGTAGAAGGGCACTCTGCAGCCACCACGTCTCAACTCACCACTCCTGTGGTGAAGATGGAAGCCTTGGCAAGAGTGTGCACGAGCACGTAAAGAAAGGGCCGTCCAGTTAATTCTGAGACCCAAATCTGTGTAGATAGACTACAACACCGAACCCACCTCCTGACGAATGAATCAACCAGGGATTTCTTCCCTGTGTGTGAACCTTAAGGAAAGTGCCATAAACTTAATAGGCGTTGAGAACACTGGATCGATAGCATCTTACCACCCACAGCTTCAGTCAGGTAGATAGCAATATTTGCCACGTTGTGTTGAACGCAGAAGGAAAGTGGCTGAGATTAAACTTCGAGAAAGCACCATGCCGAATTGATCCTTCGAGGCATGTGTTCTTTCATGATGATGGAATCATGTTTCAGACTGTGAATTAAAGTGCAAGGAATGGGCCGTTAACCAATACTGGAGAAATAACACTGTATCGAAGCCATCTTCCCTCTCACGTCTTCGGACGTGACTATGAAACCTTTTGCTCAGCGGTGTAAGGAAATATAAGGAAAGTGCCACAGACTGAAATCTATGAAAGAACGCCGTACACAAAGCATCTTGCATCCCACAATCTTCAGTCATGAGAACGGAAGCATGGGTAAACGTGTGGAGGAAAACTTCAACAGAAAGCAGTTTGCTTAACTCTGTAGAAGGGCACTCTGCAGCCACCACGTCTCAACTCACCACTCCTGTGGTGAAGATGGAAACCTTGGCAAGAGTGTGCACGAGCACGTAAAGAAAGGGCCGTCCAGTTAATTCTGAGACCCAAATCTGTGTAGATAGACTACAACACCGAACCCACCTCCTGACGAATGAATCAACCAGGGATTTCTTCCCTGTGTGTGGAACCTTAAGGAAAGTGCCATAAACTTAACAGGAGATGAGAACACTGGATCGATTGCTTCTTACAACCCACGGCTTCTCTCTCGTAGACATAAACATTTGCCACGTTGGGTTGAAAGCAGAAGGAAAGTGGCTGAGACTTTGCTTCGAGAGAGGATCTTACCAAATCGATCCTTCGAGGCATGTCTTCTATCGTGTAGTGGGAAGCATTCAGATAAGTGCGTTTCTCAGCATAAAGAAATGATTGTACACGTAACATTTGGAAAGAATTCTGTGGAAACCATCTGAAACTCACGTTTTCTCTCATGAACCTGGAAGCATTGGCTCAAGGGTGAGGGAACATGTGACTCAGTGCGGTTTCCTAAACCCTGAGCACCGAGCCTCTGGTTAGAGAATGCCACTTCAAGCATCCTGATGCATGGAGAGAGAAGTTTTGTCAACTATCTGTATTGAACGGTAAGAGAAGTGCCCTGCCGGGAACACTAAGAGAGAGCGCCATCTAGAGACAACCTTCCAACTTCCATCTACCTTCATGAAGATGGATGTATTTTCCAAAAGTTTGTATTAAAACACAAGGCACGTGCTGTATGCTCACATAAGAACACCCTTTGTAGAAGATCTTCCAACTCACATCTTCTGTAATGAAGATGGAAGTACTTGCAGAAGTGTGAGTGAACGCCTCAGGAGAGGTTCTAGCTAAGTAGCATTGAGAACCAAGTCTGTGTTGTAGGAAGGCAACAACGATCTAACGTCGTTACCCATGAATACGCACGCATTTCCCAAAACGTGTGTTGAAACTTCAGGAAAATGCCATAGACGTAACCCTCAGTAAGGAGAGGGAATGCAAAGTGTCTTCTACCTCCCGTCTGTCACGATGATGGAAGCTTGTTTCAGAGTGTGAATTTAAGGGTAAGGAAAGGGCCGTTAACCGATCTTTGAGAAAGATCACTGTATCGAAGCCATCTTCCATCTCACATCTTCGGATGTGAAGATGAAAACTTTTGCACAGGGGTGTAAGGAAATATAAGGAAAGTGCCACAGACTGAAATCTATGAAAGAACGCCGTACAGAAAGCATCTTGCATCCCGCAATCTTCAGTCATGAGAACGGAAGCATGTGCAAAAGTGTACAAAAACATCAACATAAAGCACTCTGCTTAACGTGGTAGAAGAACACTGTGCAGCCACCATGTCTCAACTCATCACTCCTGTCGTGAAGATGGAGCTTTGTAAGGAAAGGGTAGTTAAGCAATCTTTGAGAAAGAATACTGTGTCGAAGCCATCTTCCCTCTCACGTCTTCAGACGTGAATACGTAACCGTTTGCACAGGGATGTAAGGAAATATAAGGAAAGTGCCACAGACTGAAATCTATGAAAGAACGCCGTACACAAAGCATCTTGCATCCCACAATCTTCAGTCATGAGAACGGAAGCATGGGTAAAAGTGTGGAGGAAAACATCAACAGAAAGCAGTTTGCTTAACTCTGTTAGAAGGGCACTCTGCAGCCACCACGTCTCAACTCACCACTCCTGTGGTGAAGATGGAAGCCTTGGCAAGAGTGTGCACGAGCACGTAAAGAAAGGGCCGTCCAGTTAATTCTGAGACCCAAATCTGTGTAGATAGACTACAACACCGAACCCACCTCCTGACGAATGAATCAACCAGGGATTTCTTCCCTGTGTGTGGAACCTTAAGGAAAGTGCCATAAACTTAGGTGTTGAGAACACTGGATCGATAGCATCTTACAACCCAGAGCTTCTGCCACGTAGACATAAATATTTGCCACGTTGGGTTGAAAGCAGAAGGAAAGTGGCTGAGACTTTGCTTCGAGAGAGGATCTTACCGAAT